>NW_006922354.1:962239-963997 GCF_000298275.1 Orycteropus afer afer
AAACAAATTTTCTGTTCACTATGGAAGCAAGAAAGCTTTTTTCTCCATTTGCCTAATCACTCAGTGTTGAAAAATTATCTTTCTTCAGTGTACATTGCCTAAAGAACATAGTTCAGAATTACGTTACATGATATGATATTACATCCACAGACTTAGAGAGAAAGACAGAAGACATAAGTAAATAAACAATACATATATGCTATTTTAAGAATTAAAGTTAATTATCTACATGAATTTGTTGTTTTAAGAATTGCATCTCCATGAAATAGTTTCTGGATTTGTTTCAGTTTGACCTTTCACATCTTTGATAATAAATTTTGTTCTTTAGTATCATTACAAGAGGAATTTATGTTTGTTGCAAAAATTTTTAGAAAATGAAAATCACACGGAAGGGGAATTAATAATTGTAAATTCATATCTCCTTCACTTAGCTTACCAATATTGATGTTTTACTGTGCATCATTCCCATTCCTTTTTTCTAGTCTTATTCATATTTATATATATTTTAAAATATATATGATTATACATGAACTTTTCTGTTTGAGTGTTTCAATTTTTACTTATTAGTCAATTAAAAAATAATTTTCCATGCCATTAAGTGTTTTCCTGGAACATCATATTAATGACTTCTTTAGATTAACTTAAAATATTTCTATTAATTACTTATCAGCGAATATCTCAGTAATTCATGTTTGAAAGAATATCTTTCATATATCCATAAATTTTTAAATAATTAAAATTTCTTGGAGTTTAGTTTTGCTACACTAGAAGAAACTGACTTCATCCAAGTAAAAATATTCCTTTGACACTCAGAATTAAACAAAAAACTTTTTGAAATCAATCCAGTCTGAGAATTCCAGGGAGGATAAGAAAAAGCCACTTGCATCTACCACTGAGGATAGTTATGAGGAATAGCAATTCTCGTTAGATGCTTTATAAACATGAAAGTCAGCAGTGGAAAGGAGGAGGGGTAAGGATCATAAGAGAAGAAAGAATTATGAAGTCAATTTATTTGGTAAAAATAACTTGATGTATTGTTATTTACTGAGCATTTACTAAGTGCTGATATTTTACTTCATAGGGTTCACAGGAGACATTAAGAATTTGGGAGAAATCATGATCTAAATAGTTGAGAAGACTAAGTAAAGTAAATTTCAAATTGAAATGCTGTAATTATATTGGAATAAGAAGTCAGTGGGGAAACTGATGAATATTAGCCAGAGTGTTTTTGTTGGTGTTAGGTGCCACGAAGTCAGCTCTGACTCACAGAGATCTATTTACAAAGAATGAAACGCTGCCAGGTTCTTCACCATCCTCACAATAAGTGCTATGTTTGAGAACATCGTTGCAGCCACTGTGTCAATTCATCTCGTTGGGGAGCTTACCCTTTTTTGATGACCCTCCACTTTATCAAGCAAGACATCATTCTCTGAGTAATGGACAATTCTGACAACACTCTGAGCAAAATATGTGAGATGAAGTCTGGTCATTCTCACTTCCATGGAGCACGCTAGCTGCACTTCTTCCAGGACAGATTGGTTCCTTCTCCTGACAGTCCCCAGGATTTTCAGTACTCTTTGCCAACACCACAATTCAAACGCATCAACTCTTCTTTGTTGTTGTTGTTGTTATGTGCCATTGAGTCAGACCCGACTCATAGCGACACCTCCTTGGGTTTCCAAGGCAGTATCACTATGGAAGTAGATTGCCCCATCTTCCTTCCGAGGAGTGGCTGGTGGGTTTGAACCACAAGCCTTC
>NW_006922354.1:964777-968062 GCF_000298275.1 Orycteropus afer afer
TTTCTAGTATTCTTCGCTTTCAGCCAAGATCTTTCTGGCATCAGCAATGATACTCCTCATTCCACGTCCTCTACTGAATCCAGTTTGAATTTCTGGAAATTCCCTGCCAATATACTGCTATGACCATTTTTTAATTGAAAGAGGTTGATTTCTGATTACATTTAGTCCACCGCTGTATAAAAAGTTATATTACATAATTTTCTGTTTGTCATTTACTTTATTCTTCTCACCACAGAACATTTTGCTTCATAGGATTCACGGGAGATGCACAAAGTATGATTAGTGTTGAAAGAAAGAAAGAGAGAGAAGGAAGGAGGGAAAGAAGAAGGAAGGGAGAAAGATGAGTAAAACAGATTAAGGAATAGACCAACAATTCCCATTACTATTATACCATTCACCTTTTTGGCAATCTGGTTGGAAACATGGTCACACAAAGGCTCTTCTAATTGTGTGTTTTTCCTTAATGAAAGTATCTGAAAGTGAGAAATACATGTATCATCATTGAGGAAGTCTCTCAGTTCAGGTGGTAAAACAAATGTTGAAATTGTCATGCTAGAAAACTAAAGAATAAGCATATATCTAGTTTCCCAAGATTCAGATCAGAATGGAGGGAATTAAGAAACAAAGACTAATTTTGAAAGCAGGGGAGCATGAGTGCAGATGTAGTGGTAAAAATTCTAAATTGATAATACAGGCATCATTTTCCATTTATATAAAACTTCGTTCTTTGGATTACAGTGCACTCTAATGTTATTTAGCCCTTTCAAGACTGAATTATTTCCTGCTTTGAATTTTTTCTTGAATCTATGTGTTTTCACTAATGGAAGGATTTTGAATATGAATTATAATTTTTTTTTAAGGTAGATTTCATACAATTAGTGGAAGAAACTGGGGGCAGTCTGCTTCTGTAGGATTTATAATCTTGGAAACCCAATGGGAGTTGCTGTGCATTGAAATCGACTAGTTGGCAGTGAGAAAGAGAGAGTAGGAAACTTAGGTAACATTTACCACATGCAACGTTTGGTCATGTTGTCAGAAGGGACCTTTCCCTAGAGAAGGATATCATATATGGTAAACTAGAGGAGCAGCGCAAAAGGAAAAGACCCTCAACAAGAGGATTGACAGTGGCTGCTATGATGGGCTCAAGCACAACAAGTATTGTGAGGATAGTGCAAGACCAGGCAGTGTTTGGTTCTTTTTATATAGGGTCATTATGAGTCAGAGTTGATTCAACAACACTGAACAACAACATGTGTCTTGAAGTGTCTCTGATGCTGGAATATGTGGGATGAAGACTATTTCTTCAGATTCATCCAGTTATGCAGACCTCCACCAGATGGTAGCATACATTAAAAGTGAGACAGCAGTTTCACAATAAATCCCAGAGGTGGAAAAAGTAGGTGAGCTGTATGCCCCATGGACCAAGAAGGATTATTTAAAATATTGCAGCCATTTTTCATATTGTTTCTACATGTGGCACTGACACAATACACTTAGTCATCAACTACGATAGAAAAATGATATCATTAGTTATATATTAGTGCAAATAATATAGCTAATAACTATTACATATATTTACATTTTTCACCTTATTTGTAAATTGCTATTATGGATTGAAAGGTGTCCCTGAAAGGATATATTGAAACAATAACCCCAGTACGGTGAATGTGACCTGGTTTGGAAAGGGGATTTTGAATATGTTATCAATTACGTTAACATGAGTTTACACTAGAGCAAGGTAGGTCCTAAGATTAATGTCCTTATAGAAGAGAAGAACATATATACAAAGAAAGAAAGAATAACGCATCACTCTTCAGCTACAAGGAAAGGAGTGCCTGGAGCTATAAGTATCTAAGTGAGAAACAGAACATTTTTTCTTTTTTTTTCTAAAAAAAATTGTATATTTTTTCCCTCAACATGTTTTTATCTCTAAATTCTTCCCATCTTTAATCCAGAAAATTATCTTCATTGAGACTTTGTTGTTGTTAGATGCTGTTGAGTTGTCTCCGACTCATTGCAACTTCATGTATAGTAGAATGAAACACTCCCTGGTCCTGTGCCAGCCCCACAATCTTTGCTATACCTGAGCCCATCATTGCAGCTACCATGTCAATCCATCTCACGTTACCTTTTTTTGTTGTCCCTTCACTTTGCCAAGCATGATATTCTTCTCCAGGGAATGTTTTTTTCTTAACCTATGACCAAATTAGGCAGGACAAAATTTGGCCATTCTTGCATCCAAGGAGCATTCTGGCTGCACTTCTTCCAGGACAGATTTATTAGTCCCTTTAGCAGTCCATGGTATTTGCAGCATTCTTCACGAACACCACAACTCAAAAACATCAACTCTTTGTCAGTCTTCCTTTTTCATTGTCCAGGTCTCATATGTATATGAGTTGATTGAAAATACCATGGCTTGTGTCAAGCACACCTTAGTCTTCAAGGAAACATCTTTGCTCTTCAGCACTTTACAACAGATTTGACCAATGCTATAAATGCCAACCCAAACTCCCTGCCCTCAAGTCTGATCTTACTCACAGAGACCCCTCCATGGGTTTCCGAGGCAGTATCACTATGGAAGTAGATTGCCCAACCTTCCTTCCAAGGAGTGGCTGATGGGTTTGAACCTCCAGACTTCTGGTTAGCAGTCAAATAACTTAGGCACTATGCCGTCTGATATCTCAACTGCTGCTTCCTTTGGTGTTGATTCTAGAACCAAGTAATATGAAATCTTTGACAACTTCAATCTTTCCTCCATTTATCATGATGCCAATTTTTGGTCTTGTTGTGAAGATTTTTGTTTTCTTTATATTGAGGTGTAATCCATACTGTAGACTGTAGTCTTCCAACTTCATCAGTAACTGTTTCAAGTCATCCTCATTTCAGAAAGCAAAGTTGTGTCGTCTGCATAAGGTAGGTTGTTAATGAGTCTTCTTCCAATCCTGTTGCCACATTCTTCTTCATATAGTCCAGTTTCTCAGATTCTTTGTTCAGCATACAGATTGAATAAGTATGGTGAAATGTTACAACTTTGACATACTCTCTTCTTGATTTTAAACTATGCAGTGTCCCCTTGTTCTGTTTGAATGACAGTCTCCAGGTCTATGTACAGGTACTTCATGAGTTAAATGAAGTGTTTTGGAATTTCCATCCTTCTCAATGTTATCCACAATTTGTTATGATCCACTCAATTAAACACTTTTGCATAGTCAATGAAACACAAGTAAACATATTTCTGGTATTCTTAGACTTGAGCCAAGATCCATCTGACAACAGCTATGATAT
>NW_006922354.1:968764-969967 GCF_000298275.1 Orycteropus afer afer
TTCAGAGCCTTTATCACACCCATTTTGGTCTTCTCTTTTCTCGTCTTTTTAATGACCTTCTGCTTTCTTCATGTATGATGCTTTTGATGTCATCCCACAATTCTTCTGGTTTTCAGTCATTGGTGTTCAATATATCAAATCTATTCTTCAAATGGTCTCTGAAAGGAGGATACATTCAAGATCATATTTTGGCTCTCCTGGACTTTTTAAAATTGTCTTCACCTTTACGTTGAACTTTCATATGAGCAATTGATGTTCTGTTCCACAATCAGCTCCTGGCCTTGTTTTGGCTGGAAATATTGAACCTTTCCATTGCCTCTTGCCACAGGTATAGTCAATCTGATTCTGTGTATTCCATCTGGCAAAGTCCATGTATATAGTTACCATTTGTGTTGTTTAAAAAATTATTTGCAATGAATAATTCATTGGTCTTGCAAAATTCTATCATGCAATCTTCAGCATTATTTCTGTCACCAAGGTCAAATTTTCAAACTACTGGTGAGTCTTCTTTGTTTCCAAATTTGTGTTTCAGGCACCAGTGATAATTAACACATCTTGATTGCATGTTTGGTCAATTTAAGACTGCAGAAATTGATAAAAGTCTTCAATTTCCTCAGCTTTGGCTCTGGTGGTTGATGCATAAATTTGAGTACTAGTAATATGAACTGATCTTCCTTGTAGGTTTATGGATATTAGCTTATCACTGACAGCATTGTACTTCAGGACAGATCTTGAAACATCTTTCCAATGATGAACGCCACACCTTTCCTCTTCAAATTGTCATTCCCAGCATAGTAGATCATATGGTTGTCTGATTCAAAACGGCCAAAACCAGTTCATTTCAGCTCACTAATGCCTGGTATATCAATCTTTATACGTTTCATTTCATTTTTTACAACTTTCAGTTGTCCTAGATTTAAACTTCACACATTCCATGTTCCTATTATTAATGGATGTTTGCAGCTGTTTCCCCTCAATTTGAGTCATGCCACATCAGCAAATGGAAGTCTGGGAAGGTTTACTTTAACCATATCAGTAAGGTTGGTCTTACTCGCATGATGCAGTTCTTTCCCAGTTGTATTTTGAGAGCCTTCTAACCTAAAGGGCTCATCCTCCTGCACTGTATCAGATAATATTTCCAGACCATTCATAAAGTTGCACCATAATGTATCAGACAGTGTTTCTCTGCTATTCATAATGTTT
>NW_006922354.1:970312-970819 GCF_000298275.1 Orycteropus afer afer
AATCAGACAACTCTATGATCTACTATGCCTAGAATGACAATTTGAAGAGGAATGGTGTGGCATTCATCATTGCAAAACCACCACAGTACAACAAACTGACAGACAAGTTTGTCTCTCTTACCTCTTCAAAACCTCTCTGCTCTCTCCTTACCTGGATCCCTGGCTCTGCTCTGCTCCATCGTCAGTACTATTAGTTCTTAATCACACACACTCAATTTAAATTGTCGAATATTGACAATTTCTCTCTGGTACAGTGATTCTGTGTGTTGCTTCCATCTTCTTTTGTTGCTTCCTGGATTATTTCATATTTTGTTCAGAGTCCTTCAATATTGCAACTCAAGACAAATTTTTCTGCAATTTCTTTCAGCTTGAGAAACATCAAGTATTTTCTTCTTTTTGGTTTTTGTAATTCCAGATCTTTGCACATTTCATAATAATGGTTTATTTTGTCTTCTCCTGTATCATATTAAATCTTCTGTTCAGGTCTTTTACTTCATCATGTCTTCA
>NW_006922354.1:971104-971709 GCF_000298275.1 Orycteropus afer afer
GATACAGTCAATTTTATTCCTGTGTATTCCATCATACAAATTCCACATCTCTAGTCCTCACTTATGTTGTTGAGAAAAGGTGCTTCTGATTAATTTTACTTGGTCCTAAAGAATTCTGTCATGTAATTTCCAAAGTTTCTTTTCAGTTACTGAGGCTATATTTTCCAACTACTTATCCCATTTGAATCCAACTTTCACATTCCAAATAAATAATTATCAATGCATCTTGATTGCATATTTGATCAATTTCAGACTGTAGATGTTAGTACAAATCTTTACTCTCTTTATCTTTCACACTAGTAGTTGGTACAGAAATTTGAGTAACAGCTGTATTAACTGATCTTTCTTGTAGGTATACGGTTATTATCATATCACTTACAGTATTATATTTGAGGATACATTTGAAAATGTTGTTTTGGATGATGAATGCAATACCATTCCAACTCAATACATCATCCAAGAAAAAGGGACAACATGATTACCCAATTAAAATGTCAACCACTAGTTTACTTCAGCTCACTACTGCCTAGGGTATTGACTTTTAAGTAATCCAGTTATTTTTTGATGACTTCTAATTTTGTTAAATTCATGCTTTGTACATTCCA
>NW_006922355.1:0-14459 GCF_000298275.1 Orycteropus afer afer
ATTTTGCTTTTGATATGTCCATAGCTGTGGTTTCTGGGATATGTCATCTTGTGTATTAATGGTCAGTTGTTATTTGCTATTTTTGGTTCTCTGTTTAAAGTATTCCCTTTAGCGTCTCTTGTAAGGTTAGTCTGATTTTACCAAATTCCCTTAGTTTCTGTTTATGTGGAAATCTCCTAATTTCACCATCATATTTGAGGGACAATTTTGCCAGGTATATAATTCTTGGCTGAAAAATTTTCTCTTTCAGGGTTATATATATATATTATCCCATTGTCTTCTCGCTTGCATGGTCTCTGCTGAGAAATCAGGGATTATTCTTACTGGCTGACCTTTGTATGTAACTTTTTGTTTCTCCTGTGCTGCTCTCAGGATTCTGTCTTTGTCCTTGGCTTTGGAGAGTTTGATGATGATATGTCTTGGTGATTTTCTTTTGGGGTCTATCCTGTTTGGGGTTCGTTGGACTTCCTGAATGGATATGTTCCCCTCTTTCATCATACCAGGGAAGTTCTCCAGCAAATCTTGGGTGATTTTCTCAGTAGTTTTATTTTTCTCTTCCTGTTCTGGAATTCCAATGACACATAGATTATTGCTTTTGATGGTATCCCACATTACCCTTAGACTTTCATTTTGTTTTGATTTTTTTTTTTTCTGACTGATCCCTTTCTAAAGAAGTATTTAGGTATTTGTCTTCAATCTCATTAATTCTGTCTTCCATTGCATCAATTCTACCCCTTTGCCCTTCCAATGTGTTATCTATTTCTAACAATTTAGTATTAATCTTCTGGATTTCTATCTGTATATTTACAATCATTTCTAATTTTCCATTTATTTTGTCATTTTGTCCTTGTATTTTCTTCCAGAATTCTTCTAAGGTTTTTTCTGTGTTTTCTTTGGTCTGTCTCTCAGTCCTTTGAAGATACCTAAATATAATTCTTTTGAATTCCTTATCAGAGAATCCCAATGCTGCTTCTTCCTCAGGGATGTGTTCTGGGTCAGTATCCTGTTCTCTTGTTCCCACCTTATCTTGCTTCTTTGTGTGGACTATGATGGTCTGTTGTTTCTGAGGCATCATTGTATTGTATTAGAATCTCTGTTAATTGTTTGTGAAGAGCAGCCAAGGGTGATTCAGGCTCTTCTTGGTGGTTTTTTATCATTGGCCTGTTGGTTGAGAAAGAGGTGTTGGCTCTTGCTCAGTAAGTGAAGTTTAGGGGGTGTGGGTGTGCTTGTATCTTATGAGGAATGTTGCTGTCTCCCAGTCAGTTAGGCAAAAATTACAATTGAATAACCATTGAAAAAACTATATCACATGGAGAAGAAATACAGCCTGAAATCACACAGGACCAGTAACCCAAAAGAAGAAAAAAAGGGGGGGGGGAATGAAGAAGAAAACAGATAAATCTACAATATCTGGGGATAGGTCACTGAGAGTAAAAAGGTAGAGAAAGAGAATAATGAATAAATAATACAAACAAAGAAACAAACCAACAATACAAAAGAAAATAAAAGCAAAAACAGAACAAAAAACAAAACAAAACAAACAAACAAAATAAAAAAATTAAAAAAAAAAACAAAACAAAAACAAACCAACAAGGGATGGGGTTAACCACGAGAGAAAGAAAAGAAAGAGAGAGAGAGAAAAAAAGGAAGGTGTAGACTAGGACCTCTGCAGTTATACAGTGCACTTCTGGAGAGTTGTTGGGGTTACTGGAAAGCAGAACCTCTTCTTAAGCCCCTGGAATCTGGTTGAGTGCTGTCTCTTTAGGTTGTCACTAGCTCCTGGTTACGTGTTGATTTATTTTGTCTTGGTTTTATGTTTAATAGTTTGAAAAGGTGAAGCTGGTGGTTTTTTTTTTTTGTTGTTGTTTTTGTTTTTAATTATTATTGATGCAAGTGTGTTGGGTCACTCTGCTGTTTTCTTTGTGGTGGTAGAATCCCTGTGTGTAGTGTGGATATGTGTTTCTGTTTGTTGTAAAGAGGGTTTAGAGTTTAAAGCAGGAGGTTTTATGGTAATTGGCTGAATATGTTTTCTTCTACTGAGTGAGTGAAGATCTTGGTGGAGAAGGTGGGAGTGGAAGAAGGAAAGCTTGGTGTTGCTAGGGTCAGTTTCTAGGCATTTGAGCAGGCAATTTTTGATGACATATTTATTTGCAAGACTGCAGCTCAACTTCAGGAAAGATTCTTATTGTTAGAGCATTACAAATTTCTGCCAATTTCAAGCACACTCAAAGACCCCACCTCTGCGGCCCCATAGCGCTAAAGAAGGGCTCCAAGGCAAAAATCCCAGGAGTACAGTTTCTTCTCTCTCCCTGTTCCATCTGCCCATGGTGCTGACATAATCCCGCCAGATCGCTAATGGCTGGCTCTGGATTTTGTCTGTGATACTGCCCAGCTGTGGCACCAAAGATGCATGCAGTTTGAGCTGTGGGTCAGGGGAGTATCTGCTAGTGACCTGCGGTCCTGTCTCTGTGACAAAGAAAAGCATGAAGTCTCCCAGTCTGACCCCAGTCTAGTCTGTGATCTGCTGGGAGAGGAGGGAGCTACCCTTCCTGTCGCAACAATAAGTTTTCCTCCAAGTCTCAGCAGAGGTGTCTGTGCCCGCAGCCAGCCCCCAGGAGACCCAAATTACTTCCAAAAAATCAAGATGAGCTGCCGGAGGCAGGTCTCTGCTGCTGCCCACCAGAATATTAGAGTGCTCACTGGTAAGCTGTTATAAAGCGCCCTCCCTTTTGGCTCGGGGATCTCAGGTGGGTGCCCTAGCCCAGCACACAGTGAATGCTCCAGAAGATTTTCCAGTGCCCCTCTCAGGTGCCCATCCATCCGTCCTCCTCCAGTAGCTCTTTCCCAAATAATCTCCCTGTGCCTTTCCTCTAATTCTGCTCTTCCATGTTTGATGTACTCTGAATCTGTGAGCTGTTCAGAGCACTGAAATTCCTAATTTACACTGTTTTGGCTAGCTTTCCAAGACCTTAGATGCCAGAGGGATAAAGCGTGCTGCTCACTGGCTTGGCTCCATTTTGAACTCTCCAACTCCAGATTCTTTTAAAGCAAATCCTAGACATTATATAATTTCATCTCTAAATACTGCAGTATTTATTTCTAAAAGATGATGACTCTTTATAAAACATAACCACTATCTGGCAAAATGGCACAATAGGCTATACAGACCCTCTGCAACAAAGAAATGAGGAACTAATTGAGACAGATAGAGGAAATAATCCCGGAACCTTGAGCTTTGAAGGAAAGGAGAAAACACCAACTAGTAGAAGAACCTGAATGAAACTGAATAAGGAGACAAACAGAGCTGTAGATTATTGGCTGTTTTGATGGCATGGCAAATTTGAATATTTACAAGTGACATTCTGACCTGAGAAGGAACCTTAGAATTGGCTGTAGTGGCCAAGGACTACATGGACAACTACACTGGTGGCTGATGACTAGAAAGGAAAACAGAGAAGAAGGAGACAAACAGAGTAAAGGACTGCTGGCTGCCCTGAGGGTGCAGCCATTTTGAGTATTTGCAAATGGTAGGCCATTGTGAATATTTGCAATCATCATTCTGATCAAGGCAGCAACCTAAGAATAGGCTCCACTTCCCAAGGACAGCACAGGCAACAGCACTGGAGGCTGATGACTAAAAAAGGTGATAATTCTCCTTGTTGATCATGTACCATATACCTCTTCATGAATAGAGGTGTGGCCATCGCTCACCTGCACCCACCTTCCGGACCAGTATGATATTCCACCCAAGTATGTGTGCACTGACAGGGGTTAGATGCCCTACCCTGCCCTGCTTGCCCCACTTTTGTTTTTATTAATTCATTTGTAAATTATTCTTTTATTCTTCCTCCTTCCTTCCTTTTAATTTTTCTCTCTTTTCCTTACTTGTATTTGTATTTGTTTTGTTTTGTTTTCTCTCTTCTATTTTCCTGGTTCCTTTCCTTTTTTCTCTCTTCTTCTTTTGGTTCTCCCCATCCCTTGTTTTTCTTTTCACAGTTCTCTCATTTTCCCTTTACTATTCTTTTACTCTTGCTCTCCTCTTTGTTTCACCACTTCCTAAGATAAAGTGGTGTTTTATCTCTTCATTTTTCTTTTGTCTCTTTTTGTTATACATTTTTAAATTTTTTTTTCTTAAAATTTATTGCCTTTTTTTTCCTTTTTCCTTTTTTTTTTTTTTGAGATTGTTCTTGTTTATGCAGGTTTTGTTTTTTGTTCTCTTGGGTTTTCTGTTTGTTTGTTTTTATGTCTAACTTAGTTGGAGAGAGCAAATGCACCCACATGACACATTCATACCCACATCTCCTGCAGCCTCATCCACTGACTAAGGGCCAACACTTGCTTTTGTACCAACTGACCAATGATAGGCAGAAGCCAATACCAGCCCAACTAAACCTTAACTACTCTTCATGAGCAGATAACACAGATCTCTGGACACACTGTCATTCTCTATCACACACACCAGGAGATAGGAGGTGAGAGCCTAAGTGCTTCCAAATGGTGAATAGAGGAGCATAGTACCCTGCTCATGTGGGTATATCAAAGCAAAATAGAGAAGAAAAATACTCTTGGGTGAAATACACCAACATATAAACACCAGTTAAATATAAATACAATGACATCACAGTGTCTTAGAGACAATTGACCACCCTGGTCCACACAAAGAAACAAACTAAAGTAGTACAAACAAGAGACCAGGATACAGACCCAGAACACATCCTTGAGGAAGAAGCAGCATTGAAAATTCCTGACAAAATTCAAAAGAATTATGTTTAGGTACCTTCAATGGATTGAGAGACAGATCAAGGAAAACACTGACAAAATAAAGGAAAACACAGACAAAATTCTAGAGCAATTTAGGAAAATGATAAAAGAACAAACTAATAAAATAAATGAAAAATTAGAAATGATACAAAAACAACAAATAGAAATCCACAAGATTAATACTAACATTTCAGAAATAGACAATACATTGAATGGGCAAAGGAGTAGAAGCAAATCAATGGAAGACAGAATTAGTGAGATTGAAGACAAATACTTCAACACTAATTTGTTAAATGATCAGTCAGGAAAAAAAGATCAAAACAAAATGAAGAAAGCCTAAGATTCATGTGGGATACCATCGAGAAGAATAACCTACGTGTAATCAGAATGTCAGAACAGGAATAGACAAAACAAAACAAAACAAAACAAAAAGCAGAAATGTGTGAAAGATTTGTTGGAAGAGAATTTCCCTAATGTGATGAAAAATGAGAAAATATCAATTCAATAAGTTCAATGAAACCAAACAGGGTAGACCTCAAAAGAAAATCACAACAACACATCATAATTGAACTCACCAAAACCAAAAACAAAAAACAAACAAACCAGAATCCTGAAAGCAGCATTAGAAAAATGAAGTTACATACAAAGGGAAACCAATAAGATTAACCTCTGATTTCTTGGGGAGGGGAAAAAAACATGCACAAGAGACAGCAATGGAATGATACATATATATAAAACCCTGAAAGAAAATTTCTAACCAAGAATTATATACCCAACAAAACTGTCTCTCAAATATGATGTGAAATTAGGACATTTCAGGATAAACAGAAATTCAGGGAATTTGTTAAAAACCAGATGAACCTTGCAAGAGATGCTAGAGAGATTCCTTTGGACAGAGAACCAATAACAGCAGACAACTGATAACTAACACACATGATGATATAAACTAGGAATCAACCCAGTTACATATGTATCCAAAGTAAACTAAGCTTACAAGAATATAAACAGGGAACAACAGACACCAGTTGGTAAATGAGGACAAAGACAAACCAAAAAGAGGGAATAAATAGTATGGATAAAAAAAAACAACAACAAATAAAATAACCCACCTCACTGCCATCGAGTCGGATCCAACTCAAAGCAACCCCTCCTTGGGTTTCTGAGGCAGTATCACTATGGAGGTGGATTGCCCAATCTTCCTTCTGAGGAGTGGCTGGTGGGTTTGAACTGCCAGGCTTCTGGTTAGCAATCAAATGCCTTAGGTACTATGCCATCTGAGCTCCCAGTGTAGATACAGAACTTCCAAATGGAGAGGAAGTCAAGACAATTGCAACAGAGAGTAGACTGTTCTAAACTTGGGGAGAAAATAATAAATCACAGGGTAACCTCAAGGAAAATTAATAAACCTTCATATCAAAATAAAAAAGAGAGCAGCACAAATACCTAGCAAATACTGAAACAATAACAACAAAAGAAATGATAACAAATATCATAAACAAAATGAGCTCAGCACAGAAAATTATATGGAACAAAGAAATCAGCAACACCATGAAAAAACACATGACAGAAAATGACAGTAATAAATTAAATAATTATACTGAATGTAAATGGATTAAATACACCACTCAAGACATGGAGAGTGACACACTGGATAAGAAAACATGACCCATCAATATGCTGTCTACAAGAGACTTACCTTAGTCACAAAGACAAAAATAGACTAAAAATCAAAGATTGGGGGAGGGATATCAAGCAAATGGCAATCAAAAAAGAGCAGGAGTGGAAATATTAATTTCTGATAAAATTAACTTTAAGACAAAAACCATCATAAGAGACAAGGACATTATGTAACGATTAAAGCATCAAGTAAACAAGAGGACATAACCATAATAAATACCTATGTACCCAGTGAATGAGCCCCAATATACATATTTCAGACTTTAACAGAATTGAAAAGACAAATAGATAACTCCACAGTGATAGTGGAGACTTTAATACACCACTTTCAATGAAAAATAAAACAACTGGAAAGAAACTCAGCAAAGACAGAAGAACTAAACAATACAAGCAAATAAATTGAATTTATGGACATCTAGAGAGCACTTCAACCATCAACAGGACAATATACATTCTTTTCCAGCACACATGGAACATTTTCCAGGATAGACTATATGATGGGCCACAAAGCAAGCCTCAATAAATTTAAAAGCATTGAAACTGTGCAAAGCAATCCTACTCAAATTGTTCCAAACTATAGAAAAGGATAGAATCCTCCCAAATTCATTTTATGAAGCAAGCATAACCCTGACACCAAAACCAGGTAAAGACACCACTAAAAAGGAAAACTGCAGACCAATATCCCTCATGAATATACCTGCAAATGTCTTCAACAAAATCCTAGCTGTTCTGGTTACCTAGTGCTTCTGTGACAAGGATATACCACAAACAGGATGGCCTTAACAAACAGGAGTTCATTCTCTTACAGTTTGGGAAGCTAGAAGTCCAAGTTGAAAGTGCCAAGCTCTAGGGGCTGGGTCAAAGCCCCTTGACCTTGAGCTTCAGCTCTGCCTCTTGCTCCTGGCCCATTGAAGCTAGAGGCATCTCTTCACTCAGGCAGCTACTGGCTACTGATGCTAATAAGCCCAAGGTTGACAAATAAAATGGCACAGTCCCAATGTTACCAAACCACATGGCAGGTCTTTAATTTAAGTCCATTGAAAGTCCCAAGGTTGGAAGAGCATGGCAGGCTGCTGAACAATGACATGACTACATACAGGGTTCAAGTGTGCCATAAGCTAGAGACCATTCCCAAAACTGTTTCTTATATATGAGAAGCAGACCACATCCCTAAAGCAGCTACTCAGCTGCTTGTGGTAAGTCCCACCATGGAGTTGATTGCCAGTCTCATCAAGGGGAATAACTACCACCAGCTACCTAGCCACTCAACAAGGCCCAACCAAGTTGACATGCAAACTTAACCATCACAACAGTACTTCAAAAAACTATCAGAGAAAAAAATCATGAGATCTACATAAATGGTGCTCTGTTGGCATAGTGCCTAAGGCATCTGACTGCTAACCAGAAGGCTGGTGGTTCACCAGCAACTCCTCAGAAGGAAGATTGGGCAATCTATTTCCATGGAAATACCACTTCAGAAACCCAAGGAGGGGTTGCTATGAGTTGGATCTGACTCCACAGCAGTGAGTTTGGTTTTTTGGCTACATAATAGGAGCTCTGGTGGCATAGTGCATAAGGCATTTGACTGCTAACCAGAAGGCTGGTGGTCCAAATCCAAAAGCCACTCCTCTAAAGGAAGATTGGTCAATCTACTTCCATAGTGATACCGCCTTGGAAACCCAAGGAGGGGTCACTATGAGTCAGACTCAACTTGACAATAGTGAGTTTGGTTTGATTTTTATGGAAGAATATACCATGCTCATTTGAACATTGTGAAAATATCAATACTACCTAAAGCAATCTATACATTCAATGCAATACTGGACCAGATTTCATCAGCATTCTTTAAGCACATGGAAAAACTACTACTTTTATATGGAAAGGAAAGAGACCTTGAATAAAGCAAGCACTACCGAAGAAGAACAACAAAGTAGGAGGTCTCATCTCACACTCTCAGATCTCAAAACCTATACAGACACAATAGTCAAAATAGCCTGGTATTGGTACAACAACAGACACATTGAACAGTAGAATTGAGAACTCAGAAATAGATCCATCCACCTATGATTGGGGGGAAAGGCCAGGAAGTGGGCGGAGAGGTTTGGAACAGCTAAGGGAGATGAACTTGTCTGTCAGTTTGTCCTAATGTGGTGGCTTGCATGTTGTTGGAGGCAGGAAGCTGTACCACCAGTGTTGCAAATGCCAGCAGAGTTGCCCATGGTGGACAGGTTTCAGTGGAGTTTCCAGACTGAGACAGACTCAGAAGAAGGAAGAGGTCATCCACTTCTCAAAGAATTGGCCAGGAAAAACCATATGAATAGCAGAGAAACATTGTCTGATACATTAAGACAACTTTATGAATAGCCCTGAAACATTGTGCAATATAGTGCCAGAAGATGAGCCCCTCAAGTAGGAAGTTACTCAAAACATGACTGGGAAAGAGTTGCCTCATCAGAATAGACTCAACCTTAATCATGTGGCTAAAGTATAGCTTTTGGGATCTCCATTTGCTGACTTGTTTCTCAAACTGAGAAAAAACAGCTACAAACATCCATTAATAATTGAAACATGAAATGTACAAAGTATGAATCTAGGAAAATTGAAAGTTGTCAAAAATGAAATGGAATGTGTAAAGATTGATATCCTAGGCCTTAGCGAGCTGAAATTAACCAGTTTTGGTAATTTTGAATCAGACAACCATATGATCTACTATGCTGAGAATGAAAACTTGAAAAGGAATGGAGTGGCATTCATCATCACAAAGAATGTTTTAAGATCTATCCTTAAGCACAATGCTGTCAGTGATAGGATAATATCCATACGTCTACAAGGAAAGTCAGTTACTGCTACTATTATGCACCAACCACCAAAACTAAAGATGAGGAAATTGAAGATTTTTATCAACTTCTGCAGTCTGAAATTGACTGAACATGCAATCAAAATGTGCTGATTATCATTGGTGATTGGAATGCAAAAGTTGGAAACAAAGAAGAATCACTGGTAGTTGGAAATTTTGGTTTTGGCAATAGAAATAATGCTGGAGATCACATGATAAAATTTTGCAAGACCAATGACTTATTCATTGCAAATACCTTTTTTCAACAACACAAATGGTGGCTATACACATGGACTTCACCAGATGGAGTACACAGGAATCAGATTGACTACATCTGTGGCAAGAGGCAATGGAGAAGCTCATTAACTTCAGCCAAAACAAAGCCAGTAGCTGACTGTGGAACAGACCATCAATTGCTCATAAGCAAGTTCAAGTTAAAGTTGAAGACAATTCAAACAAATCCACAAGAGCCAAAATATGACCTTGATTATATCCCTCCTGAATTTAGAGACCATCTAAAGAATAGATTTGATGCATTGAACACCAATGAGAGAAAACCAGAAGAACTGTGGGATGACATCAAGAACATCATCCACGAAGAAAGCAAAAAGTCATTAAAAAGACAGGAAAGGAAGAAAAGACAAAAATAGATGTCAGGCGACTCTGAAACTTATGTTTGAGCAGAGAGTAGCTAAAGCAAATGGAAGAAATGACAAGGTAAAAGAGCTGAACAGAAGATTTCAAAGAGCAGCTCAAGAAGACAAAGTCAATTATTATAATGAATTGTGCAAAGACCTGGAGTTATAAAACCAAAAGGGAAGAACATACTTGACATTTCTCAAGCTGAAAGAACTGAAGAAAAAATTTAAGCCCTGAGTTGCAATATTGAAAGATTCTATAGGCAAAATATTGAATGGTGCAGGAAACATTGAAAGAAGATGGAAGGAATACACAAAAGCACTGTACCAAAAAGAATTGGTCAGTGTTCATCCATTTCAGGAGGTGGCATATGATCAAGAACCAATGGTATTGAAGGAAGAAAAGTTACATTGAAGGAATAGGCAAAAAACAAGACTCTGGGAATGGACAGGATGCCCATTGAGATATTTCAACAAACGAATACCATGCTGGAGGCACTCACTCAGCTATGCCAGGAGATTTGGAAGACAGCTACCTGGCCAACTGACTGGAAGAGATCCATATTTGCACCCATTCCAAAGAAAGGAGATCCCACAGAATGTGGATATTATCAAACAATATCATTAATATCACACTCAAATAAAATTTTACTGAATATAATTTAAAAATGGTTGCAGCAGTATATTGACAGAGAAGTTCCAAAAATGCAGGCTGGATTCAGAAGAGGACATAGAAGGAGGGATATCATTGCTGATGTCAGATGGATCTCAGCTCAAAGCAAAGAATACCAGAAAGATATTTACTTGTGTTTTATGGACTATGCAAAAGCACTTGACTGTGTGGATCATAACAAATTGTGGATAACACTGAGAAGAATTGGAATTCCAGAACACTTAATGGTACTCATGAGGAACCTGTACATAGACCAGGAGGCTGTCATTCAAACAGAACAAGAGGACACTGCATGGTTTAAAATCAATAAGGGAGTGTGTCAAGGTTGTATCCTTTCACCATATTTATTCAATTTATACGCTGAGCAAATAATCTGAAAAACTGGACTATGTGAAGAAGAATGTGGCATCAGGATTGGAGGAAGAATCATCAACAACCTGTGCACAGAGAACACAATTTTGCTTGCTGAAAGTGAGGATGACTTGAAGCACTTACTGATGAAGACTGAAGACTACAGTCTGCAGTATGGATTACACCTCCATATAAAGAAAAAAAAAAAAAAATCCTCACAACTGGACCTATAAGCAGCATCACAATAAATGGAGAAAAGATTGAAGTTGTCAAAGACTTCATATTACTTGGTTCTAAAATCAACACCAATGGAAACAGCAGTCAAGATATTAGACGATGTATAGCACTGGGCAAAGGGGCTGCAAAAGACATCTTTCAAGTGTTGAAGAGTGAAGATGTCTCCTTGAGGACTAAGGTGAGTCTGACACAAGGCATGGTGTTTTTGATCACCTCACATGCATGTGAGAGCTGCACAATGAATAAGGAAGATCGAAGAAGATTTGATGCTTTTGAGTTGTGGTGCTGGTGAAGAATGCTGAAAATAACATGGACTGCTAAAAGAACTAACAAATCTGTCCTGGAAGTGCAGCCAGAATGCTCCTTGGAAGTAAGAATGGCGAGAGTTTGTCTCACCCACTTTGGTCATGTTGTAAGAAAATATCATTCCCTGGAGAAGGATATCGTGCTTAGTAAAGTGAAAGGTCAATGAAAGATGGGAAGGCCCTCAATAAGATGGATTGACACAGTGGCTACAACAATGGGCTCAGGTATAGCAAGGATCATGAGGCTGGGCCTTTACGAGTTGGAGACAACTCGACAGCACCTAAAACAAAAACAAAAAAACAAACATGAGCAGCTGATCTTTGACTAAGGGCTGAAATCCATTAAATGGGGAAGAACAGTCTCTTTAACAAATGGTGCTGGCAAAACTGGATATCCATTTGCAGAAAAATGAAACAAGATCCATACCTCACACCATACACAAAAACTAACTCCAGATGGATCAAGGACTTAAACGTGAAACTTAAAATTATAAAGTTAATTGAAAAAAAAAAAGGTACAAACTTAGGTGCTCTAATTTATGCCATAAATAGACTATCAAGCATAACCTAAAATGCACAAACACCAGAAGATTAGCTAGATGACTGGAACCTTCTAAAAATTAAATACTTATGTATATCAAAAGACTTCTTCAAGAGAGTGAAAAAGAGAACCTACAGACTGCGAAAAAAGATTCAGCAACAACATAATCTGACAAGGGATGTATCTGTAAAATTTACATAAAACTCCAACACCACAACACCAAAAAGACAAAAAATCCAGTTTAAAAATGAGCAGAAGACATGAACAGACACTTTACAAAAGAAGATATTCAGGCAGCCAACAAACACATGAAGAAATGTTCATGATCATTAGCCATTAGAAAGATGCAATTCAAAATAACGAGATACCATCTCACCCAAGCATTAATAATAAAGTTCAACAAGACAGAAAAGAACAAATGCTGGTGAGGATGTGGAAAAATTGGGATAGTCATACACTGCTGGTGGAACTGTAAAATGATACAACCACTGTAGAAATCAGTATGGTGATTGCTTAAAAAGTTGGAAATAGAAATACCATTTGATCCAGCAATCCCATTAATAGGTATATATCCTAAAGTGAGAGCCAGTACATGAATAGATATATGCATACCCATGTTCATCACAGCACTATTCACAATAACAGAGATTGAAAGAATGTAAGTGCCTATTAACGGAAGAGTGGATAACCAAACTAGGGTATATACACACGACGGAATACTATGCAACACAAAAGAATTATGTAGAATCTATGAAACACCACATAATGTAGATGAAGTTGGAGGACATAATACTGTGTGAAATAAGCCAATCAGAGAAGGACAAATGTTGTATGACTCCACTATTGTAAAAAATCAAGTAAAGGTCTATATGTGGAAGGAAATTTTCTTAGTTTGTTACCAGGGATGGGAGGGGAGGGGAAGAAAAATTGGTAGATGATATATAGAGAGAGATACCAAAGATTACTGATCATTAGCAGGGGTAGGAGGAAGGGGGGAAAAGGGAAGTTTTTGTTTCTGGGGCATTGAGTTTATGCTAAGGTGGTAGAATATTCTGGAAAAGGATTGCAATAATGGCACAACAAGAAAAATGTTATCAATGGAAGAATGGGGAAGGTGACGTCTTACTAACAGACCACACACAATCCCTCTTTGGACAGAGATTTTGAGAAACTCAGTGAAACAGAAACAAAAATGATCCTGGAATTATGAAGGTTGGGCAATCTACTTCTGTAGTGATAGGGCCTCGGAAACCCAAGGAGGGGTCTCTGTGAGTCAGATCCAACTCAAAGGCAGTGAGTGAATAATGAGAAGATAAAGTATTAGATTGAGTGAAGACAGGAAAGGGAATGAGTTCAGTGACTGCAGGAGGAAAAAAAAAAAGCTGGCTAGGCTGAAGAGAAGCCATTAGAAATGCAAAAGAGGTCAAGGAGGGAAAAAAGAAAAAACTTCACAGAACCCATAGGTGTTAAAGACAGAGGGTAGACAGATCAGGAGGATTTCAAAATGAGCTAAAGCTGCAACATGCAGAAAATTGTATAAGGAAACGGATCAGACCTTCCATAGCTTAGGCTGCCATGGAGCCTCCCATGCCTGAATTACTAGCTGAACTATCTCACACTAAGCACAAAAAAACAAGCTTTAGCCTTCTTCCCTGGAGATCACTTCCTGTGCCAATCTCATTTCTCTTACACAGGTGTGCACTCCAGTGAATGAGCAGATTTTGCCACAGCTGCCAGCTTCTAGGGCCACTGGCTGAACATAAGTAGAAAAATCTCTCCTCAATTATCTTATCCTCCCTTCATTTTTCTACTTTCCCCTTCCACCATTTTTTCTCCTTTCTATCTGATTACCCCTCTTCCTCTTCACCTTCTTGCATTTTTACCAAACCTTCATTCTTCTCAACCCCCACTTTTGTTTTCTCTTTTTTTATTTTTTATATTTTATTTTAAAATTTTATTTTAAAAGCTTGTTTTACATTCAACATCACACATACATTTAGTTTCACTCCCTTTACCATGTCCAACCCTAACCCAGTGTCCTCCACTCACATTTATGCACTCCTGTTTGTCCTGAATTTCCTCAACCTCAATGTTGGTCCTCTGGTGCCCTGTGGTCCATTGCTCTAAGGGATGTATTACCATAGAGTATGTGGATGCATCATCCTGGGTTGAGTGATTTGCATGTACATCTTGTTAACTATTGGGATGAGAGCCAGCCCCTAGGGGTGAGTTTTATTCCAGGTGCAGAATGTATTCCAGGGCCATAGTATTGGGGTTCTCACCAGACTTCCTTTGACCAGTAACTCTGGTCATTATTGAGTTTTTGGATTTTGTTTCATGTTTTACCTCCCACTCTATCCATGATCTCCATATTTGATCCTTTCCTGAGTGGTTGGCATTGGTAGCTGGGCACTATCTAGTCCTTCTGGTCTTGAGGACC
>NW_006922355.1:14559-16427 GCF_000298275.1 Orycteropus afer afer
TTCTTCTTCACTTCCAACACTAGGAGACCCTTAGCTGCACCTTAGATGGCCACTTGAAAGCTTTTAAGACCCCAGTCGCTACTCACCAATGTAGGATGCGGAACAAGGCTTTTATGTATTTTGTTGTGCTGTTGAGTCTGGTGTCCCCCAGTACTATGGTCCTGAGCCAGTAGATCTATTGGATCTCTCTCCCATAGTGTCTGGTTGTCTGTGAGGGATTACTCTGTGTCTGTCTTCTATTGTTTCTGTAAAGATTGCAGGTATTTTGTATCACTGGTGTCTGTCCAAAATTAACCTCAGCTGAATCTATGCTTGGTCTAGAGCATACTCCTTTTCACTGACCCCTATCTGATCCTCTCAGGTGTTTTTGTGTTTATCTGTAGCCTGGTGTTTGGTGTTAATGGTAATGCAGTATTGTGGATACAATGGTTGGTATTAGCATCTGTCGTCTTTCTTACGTGCACAATTCGGTGTCCTCCCATTTCCTAATGTTATCCTGGTGGTCACAGTTCCTTTCCGTATATCCCTCCCCTTACCCATGTCAGCATGTGGGCCCCAATTAGCCTGAAATTAATCCCTCCTCTTCCCTCCCCGTCCCGATAACCTACAAAGTGAGTTCCATATCCCAAGCAAACCCTTCTTTGCCGTTTTACAGTAATGGGCTCATACAGTACTTGTCTTTCTGCGATTGACTTATTTCACTCAGCAAAATGTCCTCTAGGCTTATCCACATTGTGAGATGATTTGTGTATCCCTCATTGTTCTTTAATGTAGCATACTATTTCATCGTGTGCAGGTACAAAAATTTGGTTATCCACTCATCTGTTGATGGACATTTAGGTTGTTTCCATCTCTTTGCTGTAGTGAATTGTGCTGCAATGAACATAGGTGTACATATATATGTCTTTCCATGCACTATCTCTCACCTCTTTAGGATATATTCCTAGTAATGGAATTGCTGGGTCAAATGGTACTTCTATTTTCAATTTTTTAAGGAAACACCATACCGTTTGCCACAATGGTTGTACCATTTTACAATCCCATCAGCAGTGCCCAAGAGTTCCAATCTCTCTGCAACCTCACCAGCATTTGTTGTTTTCTGACCTGTTGAACTTTGCTATAATTACTGGGGTGAGATGATATCTCATTGTTGTTTTGATTTGCATCTCTCTAATGATTAATGAGGGGAACTCTGGTAGCATAGTGCCTAAGGCACTTGACTGCTAACCAGAAGGCTGGTGGTTCAAACCCACCAGTCACACCTCAGAAGGAAGATGGGGCAATCTACTTCTGTAGTGATACTGCCTCGGAAACCCAAGGAGGGGTCGCTATGAGTCGGGGCTGACTCGACGGCACATAACAACAACAACAATGATTAATGATCGTGAGCAATTTCTCACATGTTTGTTGGCTGCCTGTATATCTTTGGTGAAGTATCTGTTCAGGTCTTTTGCCCTTTTGTGAATTGGGTTACATGTCTTTTTGGTGTTGAGGTGTTGAAGTTTTCTATGGATTTTGGAGATAAGTCCTTTATCAGATATGTCATAGGCAAATATTTTCTCCCAATCTGTAGGTTCTCTTTTTACGCTTTTGACGAAATCTTTTGATGCACATAAGAATTTAATTTTTTAAAGGTCCCAGTCATCTAGCTTCTCTTCTGTCTCCTACACGTTCTGGGTTATGCTTGACAGTCTATTTATGCCATAAATTAGGGCTCCCAGATTTGCCCCTATTTTATCTTTGATGTATTTTATTGTTTTGGGTTTTACATTTTAAGTTTTTGATCCAGAATGAGTTTGTTTTTGTGTATAGGGTGAGGTATGGGTCTTGTTTCATTTTTCTGCAGGTGGATATCCAGTTTTGCCAGC
>NW_006922355.1:41332-43945 GCF_000298275.1 Orycteropus afer afer
AAAATACCTAAAGATAATTCTTTTGAATTCCTTATCAGGGAGTGCCAATGCTGCATCTTCCTCAGGGATGTGTTTTGGGTCTGTATCCTGGTCCCTTGTTTCTACTGCTTTATCTTGCTTCTTTGTGTGGACTGTGATGCTCTGTTGTCTCCGAGGCATTGTGACATTTTTGTGTTTATATTTAATTGGTGATTATATGTTGGAATGACTTGCCCACAATTTTCATTTTGTTTGTTTTGTTTGTATGTTATCTATGCAGGCCGGGTACTGTGCTGTGCTCCTCTATTCACTAGTTGACAGTAGTTATACACTCACCACCTGTCTCCTTTCCTTTGTCAGCCTCTTGTATGTCCTTGCCAACCCTGGCAAACAGATCCTGTTCTTAGGTCCCTGAAATCCGAATGAGAATGCTATCACTTTTAAATCCAAAATGGTAGACATTCAAAATGGCTGCACCGTTGGTCACTTTAAATATCCAAATGGCCACCGCTTTTAAACATTCAAAATGGCTGTATCCACAGTCACTTTAAATATACAAAATGGCTGCCACATGGAAACAATCAAAATGGCTGTGCCCTCTGGACAGGAGAAAGTCCACAGCTCAGGTTGTCTCCCTCCTTGCTGTTTCCCTTCCTAGTCATAGGCCACCAGAGCAGTTGTCTCTGCAGCCCTTGGTGACTGGACTGATCTTTAGGTCAATTCTCAGGTCCCAATACCACTTGGAAATATTCAGGCTGTTGGTCTCATCAGAATAGCTGACAGTCTGCAGCTCTGACAGTCTCTGTACTCACTGTTTTTGTTCCAGTTTTTCCACTGGTTGGTGCCTAATCCACTTCTGTATAGTTCCTTTCAAAGCTCAGTGTTCCAGGATTATCTTCTGTATTTCTGTCAATTGTTTTTCTTTTCGTGGTTGAAGAGGGTCTGTGTCACTTGTCTGCCTATTCCTCCATCTTACCGGAAGTTCCTCTTTCCATCTTCTTTTGATGCTTCCTGTATGATTCAATATTTTGCCCACAGAATCCTTCAACATTGCAACTCCAGGCTTAAATTTTTCCTTCAGTTCTTTCAGCTTGAGAAATTCTGAACATTTTCTTCTCCTTTGATTTTTCAACTCCAGGTCTCTGCACATTTCATTATAATTCTTGTTTTGGGTACTTAGTGCCACTCTGAGAAGAATATACCACAAATGGGATGGCTTTAACAAACAAGAGTTCATTCTCTTACAGTTTGGAGGCTTTAAGTCCTAGTTCAAAGTGCCAGGCTCTAGGGGCTGGGTGAAAGCCCCTCAACCCTGGGTTTTGATTTTGCCTCCTGGTCCTGGCACACTGAGGCTGGAAGCTTTTCTTCACTCAGACAGCTGCTGGTGGCTGAGGCTGACAAACCTAAGGTTGACAAGTAAAAAGGCACAGACCCAATGTTACCAAACAACATGGCAGGCTTTTGATTCAAGTCCATTGAAAGTTCCAAGATCAGCAGAGCATGGCAGACTGCTGAACATCAACTCGGTTACATGCAGGGTTCAAGCGTACCATAAGCTAGAGACCATTCCAAAAATTGCTTCTTATATATGGGAAGTAGACCACATCCCTAAAGCAGCTACTCAGCTGCTTATGGTAGATCTCACAGTGGATTGATTGCCAGTCTAATCATGGGGAATAACCACCGTCAGCTGCCCAGCCACTCAACTTGTTGTTGTTATGTGCCGTTGAGTCAGCCCCGACTCATAGCAACCCCTCCTTGGGTTTCTGAGGCAGTATCACTGCAGAAGTAGGATTGCCCAACCTTCCTTCTGAGGAGTGGCTGGTGGGTTTGAACCACCAGCCTTCTGGTTAGCAGTTAAGTGTCTTAGGCACTATGCTACCAGAGCTCCTAGCCACTCAACTAGGCCCAGCCAAATTGACATACAACCTTAACTGCCACAATACTTTACTTTGTCTTCTGGAGCCATCCTTTGAAATCATTTGTTCAGCTCTATTACTTCATCATTTCTTACATTTGCTTTAGCTATTCTCCATTCAAGAGAAAGTTTCAGGGTCTCTTCTAATATCCATTTGGGTCTTTTCTTCCTTGCCTATCTTTTCAATGACCTTTTACTTTCTTCATGTATGATGTCCTTGATGTCATCTCACAACATATCTGGTCTTCAGACATTGGTGTTCAATGTGTCAAATCTATTCTTCAGATGGTTTCCAAACTCAGATGGAATATAATCAAGGGGATATTTTGGCTCTTGTGGACTGATTTTAATTTTCTTCAACTTCAACTTGAACTTGCATATGAGCAATTGATGGTCTGTTCCACAGTCAGCTCCTGACCTTCTTTTAACTGATGATACTGAGCTTCTCCATCATGTTTTTTTTCCCCATAGATGTAGTCAATTTGATTCCTGTATATTCCATTTGGTGAAGTTCACATCTATAGTCACCATTTATGTTGTTGAAAAAATGGTATTTGCAATGAATATTTTGTTGATCTTACAAAATTCTATCATGTGGTCTCCAGTATTGTTTCTGTCACCAAGGCCATATTTTGCAGCTACCTATGCTTTTTGAGCTCTGGTAGCATAGTGGCTAAGACACTTTGCCTGCTAACCAGACGGCTGGTGGTTCAAAC
>NW_006922355.1:44125-49383 GCF_000298275.1 Orycteropus afer afer
CACCAGCCACTCCTCGGAAGGAAGGTTGGGCAATCCTACTTCCGTAGTGATACTGCCTCGGAAACCCAAGGAGGGGTCGCTATGAGTCAGGGCTGACTCAATGGCACACAACAACAACAACAACAACATGCTTTTTTGTTTCCAATTTTTCATTTCAATCACCAGTAATTACCAATACCTCTTGATTGAATGTTTGGTCAGTTTTAGACTACAGAATTTGGTAAAAATCTCCAGTTTTTTCATTTTTAGTTTTAGTGATTGGTGTATAAATTTGAATAATGATAGTATTAACTGGTCTTCCTTGTAGGATTATGGCTATTATCCTATGCCTGATGACATTGTGCTTCAGGATAGATCTGGAAATGTTCTTTTTTATGATGAATGTGATGTCATTCCTCATCAATTTGCCCTTCTTGATGTAGCAGACCATATGATTGTGAGGTCCAAAATGGCCAATAACAGTCAATTTCAGCTCACTAATGCCTAGGATATCAATCTTTATGCATTCCATTTAATTGTTGTTGTTGTTCCTGACTTTTTACAAAATTGCAATTTGGGTGAAAGTTTACATAGCAATTTCATTTTCCATACAACAGTTCATACTCATTTTGTTTCATGACATTGATTGCAATCCTCATAATGTAACAATTCTTCCCTGTGGTTACCTTTTTCTTATGTCCCTCTTTCCTATGCATTTCTGCCCTCTGAGAAATACTGTTCAAATGCTCCCTGTGCAAATACTGCCCTTCTTGAATGTTCTAAGGAATGTCCCCACCTGGTGTAAATGTTCACCTTAGACACCTGTCTACCATTTGGCTGGAAACCACAGGAATGAGTTCAATTCCAGGTTTGAAGGGTCACTTGTGGCCATAGCTTCAGGCATTTCACCAGTCTCTATTAGACCGGTAAGCTTAGTCATTTTTTATGCTGTTCCATTTCATTTATGATACTTCAAATTTTCCTAGATTTATACTTTGTACATTCCATATTCCAATTATTAATGAATGCTTGCAGCTGTTTCCCTTCATTTTTGACTCTGGCTGCATCAGCAAGTGAAGGGCATGATAGCTTTACTCCATCCATGTAATTAAGGTTGACTCTACTTTGAGGAGGCACTCTTCCCTAGTTGTATTTTGAGTGCCTTTCAATCTGAGAGGCTCATCTTCCAGACCTATATTTATCATTGTTTCACTACTATTCATAAAGTTTTCCAGTAACATATCTGACAACGTTTCACTGCTATTCATAAGGTTTTCAGTGGCTAAATTTTTCAGAAGTGAATGGCCCTGTCCTTCTTCCTAGTATCTCTTAGTCTGGAAGCTCTGCTGAAACCTGTCCACCATGGGTGACCCTGCTGGTATTTGAAATACTGGTGACATAGTTTCCAGCATCATAGCAACATACAAGCCACTGCAGTACAATAAACTGACAGAAGAGCTTGTCTTCTAAATAGAACCCTGAATTTATTTTGAGTAGCAATGACTCCAATCCCAGTCTCTCTGTTTGGCTATATTTGCCTAGCATGTTATGAGAAGTGATGTATAAGATTCTGGAAAAACTCCTTAAAGTGTGGGATTCTGCCTGTTTCTGTCCAAATTTCTTCCATCTTACTGCCTCATTCAGGAGCTCTGTGGCCTAGTGCCTAAGATATTGGATTGTTAACCAGAAGTCTGGTGGTTCAAACCCACCAGCCACTCCTCGGAGGGAAGACTGGGCAATCTACTACCATAGAGATACTGCCTTGGAAACCCAAGGAGAGGTCGCTATGAGTTGGAATTGACTTGATGGCAGGGACTTTACTGCTTCATTCACTGTTATTTATAAGGTTTTCTTTCACTAGCCAATTCTTTGAGAAGCAGATGGCTCCTCCCTTCTTCCAAGCCTATCCTAGTCTGGAAGCTCTGCTGTAATCTGTCCACCATAGGTGACCCTGCTGGTATTTGAAAATACCGGTGGATAGCCTCCAGCCTCACAACACACAAGCCACCATAATACGGTAAGAAACTGACAGATGAGTGGCTACCTGGCCAAAGAATTGGAAGAGATTCATATTTGTATCCATTTCAAAGAAAGATGATCCAACAGAATGTGGAAATTATAGAACAATATCATTAACTCACGTGCAAGTAAAATTTTGCTGAAGATAATTCAAAGACAGTTGCAGCAGTATATTGACAGGAAACTTCCAGAAATGCAAGCTGGATTCAGAAGAGGACACGGAATGGGAGATATCATTGCTGATGTCAGATGGATCTTGGCCAAAAACCAAGAGAATACCAGAAATATGTTTACTTGTGTTTCAGTGACTATGCAAAAGCATTAGATTGTGTGTATCATAACAAATTATGGATAACGTTGAAAAAAATGGGAATTCCAGAACAATTAATTGTCCTCATGAGGAACCTGTACATAGACCAGGAGACTGTTGTTCGAATAGAACAAGGAGATACTGCATGGTTTAAAATCAGGGAGGGTGTGTGTCAGGGTTGTGTCCTTTCACCATCCTTATTTAATCTCTATGTTGAGCAAAGAAGGTGGACTATGTGAAGAACACAGCATCAGGATTGGAGGAGATTCATCAACAACCTGTGATATGCAGATGACACAATCTTGCTTGCTAAAAGTGAAGATGACTTGAAGCACTTACTGATGAAGATTATAGACTATAGTCTGCAGTACAGGTTACACCTGTAAAACAAAAACAAAAATCCTCACAATTGGACCAATAAGCAGCATCACAATAAATGGAGAAAAGAATGAAGTAGTCAGGGATTCCATTTTACTTAGATCCACAATCAACAAAACACCCAAAGCAGCAGCAGTCAAGAAATCAGACATTGTATTGCAATGGGCAATTCTGCTGCAAAAGTGCAGAAGAGACAATATGTTACTTTGAAGACTAAGGTGCACCTAACGAAAGCTATAGTATTTTTAATTGCCTCATATGAATGTGAAAGCCGGACGATGAATAAGGAAGATCAAAGAAGAGGTGATACTTTTGAGCTGTGGTGTTGGCAAAGGATACTGAAGTACCATGGACTACCAGAAGAGCAAACTTATCTTTCCTGGAGGAAGTGAACCTGGAATGCTCCTTGGAAGCGAGAATGGCCAGATTTCATCTCACCTACTTTGTTCACGTTGTCAGAAGAGACCATTTCCTGGAGAAGGATATTATGTTTGATAAAGTGGAGGGTCAGTGAAAAAAGGGAAGACCCTCAACAAAATGGATTGACTCAGTGGCTGCAATGATAGGCTCAGGTATAACAAGGATTTTGAGCTTGGTGCACCGATGTCAGTGTTTCATTCTGTTGTACATAGGGCTGCTATGAGTTGGAGCCAACTCGATGGCACCTCACAACAACTACAACACTGTCCTGTACTTTAAAGGATGGCTTGAGTTCTAGTAGTCATTTTGGACTGGGAGGTTGATGGCCACATCCTCAGTGAGGCCCAGGAAGTGGAGGGAAGCTGTACCCCTGATACCTTTTGGGTCCCTATGCTGGCTCTAAGGAGCTCTGGTAGCTTAGTGTCTAAGGCACTTGACTGCTAACCAGAAGGCTGACGGTTCAAACTCCTAGGAAGGAAGGTTGGGCAATCTACTTCCATAGTGATACCACCTCGGAAACCCAAGGAGGGGTCGCTATGAGTCAGGTCTGACTCCAAGGCACATAACAACAACAACATGCTGGCTCTAAGGATCTCTAGTGGTGCAGGGGTCAAGCGCTTGGCTGCTAACAAAAAGGTTGACAGTTTGAACCCACCAAGCACTCCATGGGAGAAAAATGTCACAATCTGCCTCTCTAAAGATTACAGCCTTGGAAACCCTATGGAGTTCTACTCTGTCCTGTAGAGTTGCTATGAGTTGGAATTGACTCGATGGCACACAATAACATGCCAGCCCTGGACAGTAGTTTACATAGAAACAAAAATCTCTCTCTTATAAAAGTTAATTTGTTATATTTTTTTTCCATTAAATTTAGCTGAACCTAATCCAAATTAAGACATTATGCTATAGGAGCTCTGGGAGCGTAGTGACTAAAGCAGTCGACTGCTAACCAGAAGGCTGGCGGTTCAAACCCACCAGCCACTCCTCGGAAGGAAGGTTTAGCAATCTACTTCTGTAGTTACACTGCCTCACCTCGGAAGCCCAAGGAGGGGTCGCTATGAGTCGGGTCCGACTAGACAGCACATAACAACAAGAACATAGGCTCACACCGGGGGCCATTTTCAGTCCCTTGATTGTCATAACCTCTGCAGGATTCAGTGAAGCCGTTTGTTGCTTATGAGTTGATTACTAGGTTGTTGTGCGCCACCTGGTGGACACATGGCAGCATAGCCCCTGTAGCTAAAAGCAAGCGATGCTTTCCTGGGTGGCCTGGCTTCTTCCAGAGACCTGTACCTCTGCCTCAACTCCAATCTATCTTTTGACCAATGACAAACTGGAAAATACCCCATTCTGAATGTCAGTGGATTTCTGACAAGACCTCCAGGAATTTAGACTGAACTAAGCCTTTCAGCATCAGCGGGGCTGTTCATAATGAACAATGATGAAGGTGTCCCCACCTCTAGGTTGAGAACTTCTGTGCTAGATCAAGGATTCCATGTGACCTCTTTTCTGCAGCATTATCTCAGAGCAAGCTAGGGAGGAGGGGAGATGACTCATTGCCTTGCTGAGCAGGATATTTACAAAAGAGAACCTAATGTGGCAACAGCCTAGGACAAAATGGTTTGTATCATGGACAAAGTGGTTCTTGTGGGTAAAAATATTAAGACTTCCCTCTGCTCACCACTAGCACTAACTTGAAATGGCCAATTATGCAGAAATCAGGGTCCAAATTGCGAATACAGATCTCAGAGTTTTAGTCACTTCAGAGGTTTATGATAAGGGTCTTGGTATCAGGATACAAGTGACACCAGACCTGCCAGACTCTGGGTGTGACCTGGGGTGCAGCCTGCCTCCAAACTCCATTTGCTACCTGAAGTTGTTAGAACTGGTTGGTTTCTGAGGGCCTTTTCTTCCCTGGAAGTGTGTGAGCACAACCTGTACAATATTATGGCCTTAAGTCACTAAGTAAAAATAAAAAGAGCAAAAGAAATGATTGAAATGGCCAATTATGCAGAAATCAGGGTCCAAATTGCGAATACAGATCTCAGAGTTCTCCCAAGTTGTTGTTGTTGTTGTTAAGTGCCGTCGAGTCATTTCCGACTCATAGCGACCCCATGCACAGCAGAACAAAACACTGCCCGATCCCGTGCCA
>NW_006922355.1:52611-55026 GCF_000298275.1 Orycteropus afer afer
TTCTCCTGCTCTTCTGGCCTGCTCCTTTGGGTGTCCCTGAGTTGTCTCTCCTCACCTGTATCCCTGGGGCTTACTGCTCTTCTGTCTGGGTTCCTGGCTTTTATCCCCTTTCTCCTGCTTTCCCATTCTGCTGCTTTGGGCGGGCCTGAGTTTCCTTTCCTCACTTAATCCCTTCGTCTGATTGCTCTTGTCTCTGGCTTCCTGGCTTTTAATCCCCTTTCTCCTGCTCTTCCCGCCTGCTGCATTGGGCGTCCCTGAGTTGTCTCTCCTCACTTGTATCCCTGGGGCTGACTGTTCTTCTGTCTGGGTTCCTGGCTTTTAATCCCCAAGAGCAAAAGGGAAACACTGGATAGCTGTGGCAAAGTCTCTTGGTGATGACAGCTTGTGAATTCCCTGCCCTTCCGGTGGTGGCAGGTGAATTGGGGATTGTTAGTAGGAAGTGATGGAGCTTAGCAAATGGATGTACACTTTTGTTCTCCTGATTGAAGTCCCTAAAGCCAGTATAAGGAAAACCTGCCCTTCCTGAGACAAGCAGATAATGGAGAGAGTGGTCACTGGACAGAATTGGACACTGAATGATGCATAGGATGCACTGAAAGCCAGCCCAGGATGGGACTTAGCCAGTCAGTCCTTTCAAGGACTAAAAAGACTAGATCAGAGCCTTTGGGAATTGCATGGTCTTGGCAGATTGTATGTGCTGCACTAGAGTGAGAATTGGGCCCTCCATCTTTAGCTGCTGGGACTGGCGTGTGATTTCACGGACTAGAACCTGGACAATGGAGAAGCCCCTACTCTGTAATTCTTTATTATTTTCATACTTAAAATGGCAAAATGTGATTGGTAGCAGAAGGCCCTTAGTGAAACTCTTGTATCCTTGTATCTGTTGACTCTTAAAAGGGATTTTGCTGTGCTGGTGACAATGAGAAGGGGCCTCTTTGCTGGTGAGATAGATGGTGAATCCTTCTCTGTCTTCTCCTGAAATGCCTCTGAAACTACAAGCTCTGTTCTCCCTCCATTTCTTAGCTTCCTCTTCATTATGCAAAACAATATAGTCATCTCTTAGCTTTCTCATTTTCATCTCTACCCTGTAGCTGGAGAGCCACAAACAAAATAGTCTTTTGTTTCATGTAGTAAGAAGATATGTGGGGTGAGGTTGTAAGTGCTTCTTGGGATCCTTGTATTTGGCACACAGGAGTGTGGTAGCTCCGAGAGCTCTGGGCTGGGGAGAGGGTTCATCTCTTCATCTCAGATGTCTCCTATGGGTTTGAGCAGGACTCCTTTGGCTCTCCCTTCCCCTCCCAGTTATTCCAGCTTAGTCCAGCATGCCCACAGAATCTTGTTCATGAGCTTGAGTAGGGGAACATAGCCCTACTATGAGTGAAAATGTGCAGATTGGCCTGTCCTTGCCCAATCTATATCTTTGTGAGGGACAGGTTGTGCATTCAACAAACTCCTCTCCACATCCAAAGCACACAGAGGCAGCCCAGAGGTCGATGTCCTTGATGACGTTTTTCTCATCATTTTTTTAAATTAGCTGTCCTGACAGAATCCAGGTATCTGCTCAGGCTATGGTAAAGTCGAATCTTTTCAGTTCCTTGTTGGTTACAAATTTTGGTGCAGTGACCTGACCTGTCAATCCAGAGGCTTATGCTGAGCCATCCACCCCTATGGTCCTTGGACTTAACTCTCCTGCAGGCCCTCCTTCCTTTACCCATCTTCTGGACCAGCAGAAATTCCATCTTCTGCCCTGCCCACAGCTGCCCTCTGAGTGGGCAGAAATTCATTCTGCGACCAGGCTTCCTACCTCCAGCTGCCTTTTGGGCCAGCAAGAACTTCTCTCAAGGCCAGGTACCCTGCTCTCAGCTGCCTTTTGAGCTGGCAAGAACACATAGGACCACATGTCCTACCCCCAGCTGCCTTGTGGGCCAGCAGGAACTACTACTTCTGGGGCCAGACACTCTTCCCCCAGCTGTCTTTTGGGCTGGCAGGAATGCCTTCTGAAATCAGGTACCCTACCCCCAACTACCTTCTAGGCCAGCAGGAACTACTCCTGATATCAGACCACCATTTAACTGCCAGAAATTCCTTCTAGGTCCAGGTACCCTGCCCACAGTAGCCCCCTGGAATGGCAGGAATGCCCTCTGGAACTAGATGCCCTGTCTCCTGCTTCCTGGTTGGCCAGCTGGAATACCACCCGAGTGCCCAGTCCCCTTCCCACCCAGTTTTCTCCTTTTCTTTCCCCTTCCCAATTTTTTCTTTTTCTTGTTCCTTTTTCTTCTTTTCATTTTCCCCCATTGCTTGGTTTTCTTTTTGTATTTTTTTTTTTTTTTTTTTTTTTTTTAATTAGGATTTGGGTGAAGATTTACAGAGTAAATTCACTTCCATTTTTCTTTTGTCCTTCCCTTATTTTATTTT
>NW_006922355.1:55126-63212 GCF_000298275.1 Orycteropus afer afer
TTTCTGTTGCTCTCTTTCACAACCCCCCCATTTTTCTTTTGTCCTTCCCTTATTTTATTTTCTTTTTATTTATTTATTTCTCTTTTTGTGGGTGTTGTTTGTTTTATCTCTTGTTCGTTTTTTCTCTTTTTCTTTTATTTATTATTTTCTTTCTTGTGCTGCTTGTATTTTTTTGTTCTCTTTCTTTAATTTATAATTTTTTTTTTGTTTCACCTGGTGGGAGTCAGCAATGGTGCCCACACTACCTAACCACATCCACACAATCTGAAGCCCTGACATCACTTTCTTCTGCCAACTGATTAATGATAGACAGCAGCCAACACCAACCCAAACCACCTTTAACTGTTCTACACAGAGAACAGATAACTGTGCACATATTCTCATTCTTATAACACCCACCAGAAGACAGGGGAGTATTAAAGTGCTGCCAAAATAGAGAACAGAGAAGCACACTGCCCCACTTACTCCAATATATCAATGCAAAATAAAATAAAATAAACTTGGGCAAAGCACACCAATATACAATCATATATGAAACACTTATATAACAACACAGTGTCTCAGAGGCAACAGATCTGAGTTCACAGAAAGAAGCAAGATAAAGTAGTACAAACAAGGGACCAAAATACAGAGCCAGGAACCTCCCTGAGGAAGAAATGGCATTGAAACTACCTAGTAAGGAATTCAGAATAATTATATTAAGGTATCTTTAACAGATTGAGAGAAACATCAAGGAAAGCACTGACAAAACTAAGGAAAACACAGAAAAAACTCTAGAAGAATTCAGGAAAACAATACAAGAACAAATTGACAAAATAAATGAAAAAATAGAAACTCTACAAAAACAGCAAATACAAATCCAGAAGATAAAACTTGGGTGAATTACACCAACATAAACTAAAAAGTCATTGCCATTGGGTTGATTCTGATTCATAACAACCCCTCCCTGTGTTTTTGAGGTGATATCTCTATGGAGGTAGATTGCTCAGTAGTCCTTCCAAGGACTGGTTGGTAGATTTGAACCACCAGCTTCTGGTTAGCAGTTAAATGCCTTAGGCACTTAGCCACCACAGCTCCTACAGCATACAATCACCAATTAGATATAAATACAATGATATCACAATGACTCAGAAACAATAGATCATCACAGTCCACACAAAGAAGCAAGATAAAGTAGTAGAAACAAGGAGCCAGGATACAAACCCAGAAAATGTCATTGAAGAAGAAGTAACAATGGAACTCCCTGATAAGGAATTCAAAAGAATTACATTTAGGTACCTTCAATGGATTAAAAGACAGATCAAGGAAAACACTGACAAAATTAAGGAAAACAGAAAAACCCTAGAACAATTTCAGAAGACAATACAAGTAAAAAAAGAGACAAAATAAATGAAAAATTAGAAATGATACAAAATCTACAGATAGAAATCCCAAAGATTAATACTAAGATATCAGAAATAGATATCCCATTGACAGGGCAAAGGAGTAAAATTGAATCAATGGAAGACTGCAGACAAATCTCTCAATACTACTTTGTTAGAAGAACACTCAGAGAAAACAAAAACAAAAACAAAAAAAAATGAAAGCTTATGATGTATCTGGGACACCATCAAGAGGAATGACTTCACATATGATTTGAATTCCAGAACAGGAAGATATAAAAACAACTAAACAAACAAAAACATGGAGAATATTGCTGAGGCTTTGTTGGAAGAAAATTTCCTGAATATGATGAAAGACAAGAAGCAATGCCTCACAAAGCTCAATGAACCCCAAAAAGGATAGACCCCAAAATAAAATCACCAAGACATATCATAATCAAACTTTCCAAAACCAAAGACAAGGAAAGGAACCTGAAAGAAACTTGGGAAAAGTGACAACATTTGACAAAGAACAATCAATAAGACTAAGCTCTGATTTCTTGGCAGAAACTATGGGAACTAGAAGACAATGACATGATATATATAACTCTGAAGGAAAAAAAATTGCCAACCAAGAATTATACATCCCAAAAAACTCTGCCTCAAATATGATAGAAAAGTTAAAGACATTTCCAGATAACCAGAAATTAAGGGAATTTGTAAAAACCAGACCAACCTTACAGAAATAATAAAGGGAGTCATTTGGACAGAGAACAGTGGCAGACAACAGCCTGAAATTAGCACATGTAACAACATCACCCAGAAACCAACCCAGATATAGAAATTTCCAAAGTAGTATAAACCTACAAGACTGAAAACGGAAAATAAGAGACATCAATTTGTAAATGAGGACCATCTACAGAACAAAAAGAGGGAATAAATAATGTAGGAACAGAACTTCCAAATAAAGAGGAAATCAAGATGATTCCAGGATAAAATGGACTGTTTTAAGCTTGGGAAGAAAATAATAAATTATAGCATAACCTCAAAGAAAATTGATAAACTTTCTCATCAAAATAAAAAAGAGGAAACTCCTAAATATACAGTAAACACTAAAACAGTAGGAGTGAAGAAAATGATAAGAAAATCCATAAACAAAGTGAGTTGACCTCAGAAAATTATATGGAACAAAGAAATCAACAGCACCATGAAGAAACACACAACAAGATGACAGCAAGAAATTCATACTTGTTAATAATTACACTGAAGGTAAATGGATTAAATAAATGCACCAGTCAAAAGAGACAGAGAGTTGCAGAATGGATGAGAAAACATTACCCATTAATATGCTGTCTACAAGAGACACATCTTAGATGAAAAGACAAAAATACACTAAAAATCAAAGACTGAGGCAAAAAAAAAAAAAATCAAGCAAATGGCAATCAAAAAGAGCAGGTTGTTGTTATGTGCCATTGAGTCGGACCTGACTCATAGCGACCCCTCCTTGGGTTTCCGAGGCAATATCACTATGAAAGTAAATTGCCCAACCTTCCTTCCGAGGAGTGGCTGGTGGGTTTGAACCACCAGCCTTCTGGTTACCAGTCAAGTACCTTAGTCACTACGTTACCACAGCTCCAGAAAAAAAAAAAGAAAGAAAGAAAGAAAGAAAAGAAAGGAGAGAGAGAGAGCCATATTACTTCCTTTTTTAAAAATTGTGATTTGGGTGAATGTTTACAAAGCAAATTGTTTTTTTCTATTCAACAATCCACACACATTCTGTTTTAGGAAATTTACTGTAATCCCAAACTTTAAGCATTCTTCCCACTTTCTCCCTGCACCCACTCCTGCCCCTTATCTTTCCTCCCAATCCTGTCCTGGCTTCCTATCTCTATCTGAGTCAATGCTGTCCTCTTGATCTCACATGCTTGATTGTTCTAATAAATGCATATCCTCCTGACTTTACTGTTCACCTTACAGGCTCATCTATCATTTGGCTGACAATTGAGTCATGAGTATTAAGTTCACTTCCTATCTTGAAGGGCATCTAAGGGTCATAGACTTAGAGGTTACACCAGTTTTCATCAGATCAGTGAGCCTGTCCTTTCTTTTATAATTTTGAGTCTTGTCCCTCACTCTGTCCAAGACCTCTTATTGTGATCCCTTTCAGAGGGTTCAGCAGTGGTAGCTAAGCAATCTAATTCTTCTGGTTGTAGAATCCGTGAGGCTGGGATTTACATGGTCCATTAGTTCTTTGGGCTAGTTGTTTCCTGCTTCTTTGATTTCCTTTATTCCTCATTGCTCCAGATGAGGAGACATCAGTAGTTGCAAGTTAGATGGCTGCTCCCAAGCTTTTTCTTTTTAAATACATTTTATTGAAATATAATTTATGTACTATTCACAAGATTTTAAGACCCTAGTCACAACTCACCAAAATAGGATGTAGAACAATGTTGGCAATATTAATTTTTGATAAAATAGACTTTAAGGCAAAAACCAGCATAAAAGACAAGGAAGCACATTGTACATTATACATTAAAGTGTCAATTGAACAAGAAGACATAAGCATAATAAATATTGACACACCCAATGAAAGAGTCTAAAATGTATAAATCAAACTTTAACAGAATAGAAAATAGAAATAGATTACTACAAAATAATAGTAAGGGACTTAAATACACCACTTTCAGTGAAGAATAGAACAGAAAGCCTCAAAACAAGAACTAAACATCACAATCAACCAACTTGACTTTATTGACAGAACACTCCACCAAACAACAGCACAAAATATACTCTTTTCTAGTGCACGTGGAACGTTTTCCAGAATAGACCATATGTTAGGCCACAAAGCAAGCAAATAAATTTAAAATAATCAAAATATTTCAAAGCATCTTCTTAGATTACAATGCTATAGAATTAGATATCAAAAAATAGAAGTTCAGGTAAAAAAATAAATCAAGCACATGGAAACTGAATAACACCCTTTTTCAAAATTTCAGTGTATTAGAAGAAATAAATGAAATAAATGAGTTTTTGAATCAAATGAGAATGAAAGTATAACATACAAAAATCTTTGGGACACAGCAAAAGAAGTGCTCAGATGACAATTTACAGCAATAAACACACACATTGAAAAAGAAGAAACAGCCAAAATCCACACCTTAACCCAAAATCTGCAACAATTACAAAAAGAGCTGCAAAATAAGCCTACAGTCACCAGAAGAAAAAAAAATAAATAAAACTTAAAAAAAATTTTTATTGTGACTTATGTGAAAGCTTACAAAGCAAATTCATTTTCCATACAGTAGTTCATACACATTTTGTTTCATGACATTGACTGCAATTCCCCACAATGTAATAGCTCTCTTCCCTGTGTCCTTCTCTCTCATGCACTGCTGCCCCACGAGCTATTTCCCTGTGCAAACACTGCCCTTCTGCTCTCCCACAATTGATTGTTCCAAGGAGCGCATCTACTTGATGTAAATATTCACCTCATATCCCTCATTCCATGACCTTTTCTGAAACCAGCTTGCATTTCTGGAATTTCCCTATAAATATACCACTGCAACCAGTTTTGAATTATCTTCAGCAAAATTTTACTTGCATGTGATATTAATGATATTGTTAGATATTTTCCACATTCTGTTGGATCACCTTTCTTTGGAATAGGCACACATATTCTCTTCTAGTTGGTAACTGTCCTCTAAATTTACTGGCATAAATGAGCAAGCATCTCCAGCGCCGCATCCATTTGTTGAAACATCTCAATGGGTATTCCATCACTTTCTGGATCCTTGTTTTTTGCCAATTCCTTCAGTACAGCTTGGACTTCTGCCTTCAATACCATTTGGTCTTGATCATATGCTACCTTTTGAAATAGTTGAACATCAACCAATTCTTTTTTGCACCATGACTCTATGTATTCCTTCCATCTTCTTTCTCTTTCTCTCTTCCCTCCTTTCTTTCTTTTTTTATTGTTATTTGGATGAAAATTTACAGAACAAATTCATTTTCCATACAGCAATTCCCATACACTTTGTCTCATGACATTGACTACAATTTACCCCAATGCAACAGCTCCCCTCCCACTTCCTCCCCATAGTTACCTCTTCCCTGTGTCCTTCCCTCCATGCACTCCTGCCCCTTGAGCTGTCTCCCTATGCATAAACAGCCCTTCTATTCTCCCATGATTGTTCTCTCTAAGGAGTATATCTAGCTAATGTAAATGTTCAACTCATATGCCTGTCTTTTGTTTGGCTGAAAGCCACAGGCGTGGGATCAATTCCAGACTTGAAGTGCAGCTAGGGGTCATAGTCTCAGTGGTTCCAAGCTCTATCAGACCAGCAAAACTAGTCTCTCTCTCTCTCTCTCTCTCTCTCTTAATGATTTGGGTTTTGTTCCACATTGTTCTCCCAGGCTATCTAGGATGACTACATAGATCCCCCCTCTGAGTGGTTGACAGTGGTAGCCTGGCACCGTCTAGTTCTTCTGGTCTTATTGTCATATAGGCTGAGGATTGTACCAGTTGCTTGGACTAATTGTTTCCATTAAGCTTTGGTTTTCTTCATTCTTCTTTGTTCTGGATGAGAAGAGACCCATTGCTGCATCTAGATAGCTGCTTGCAAGTTTTTAAGATCCCAGTCGCTACTTGCCAAAGTAGGGTGTGGAATAATGTTTTGTGTAGTATGTTATGCCAATTAACGTTGATGTCCCCTGTGACTATGGTCCTGAGCCCGCAGGTTCAACTACTCACTCCCTTTGGGTATCTGGCTGTGGCCAAGAAGTGACTACAACTTTGTCCCTTGTTAGCTCTACTATGTACCTGGGAATTCTTACAGAACATACAAATACATTTGTAGAAACATTGTCTTCCAACCCTATACATGGTCTTTGGCACCTCCCCTCTGCATTGTTTTTTGGTTTTGTTATGTGCTGTCGAGTTGGACCCGACTCATAGCGACCCCTCCTTGGGTTTCCGAGGCAGTATCACTACGGAAGTAGATTGCCCCATCTTCCTTCCGAGGAGTGGCTGGTGGGTTTGAACTGCCAGCCTTCTGGTTAGCAGTCATGTGTGCCTTAGGCACTGTGCTACCAGAGCTCCCCTCTTCTGCATAGACATATCTAATAGTTCAGCCTGTTCACCCATCTATCCACCCGTGTATCCACGTTTGCCTTCATTGACAATGCAGTACTGTATGTGCACAAGGGTTCGTCTTTGTTGTCTGTACCTCCATGCACCTCTCTCTGTCTTTCTCTTTTTCAATGCCACCATGTTGATCACTGACATTTGGTACATTGCCCTTCTCTTCAACCAAATCGATACTTTTCTCTACCTATCTAACTGTGTTCCCTCCCACCCTGGTAACCAATAAAGATAATTTCCTTTCATATATAAACCTTTCCTTAACTTTTTACAATAATGGACTAATACAATATTTGTCCTTCTGTGATTGACTTATTTCACTCAGCATAATGTCTTCCAAGTTCATCCACGTTATGTGGTATTTTTCATACTCTGTGTTATTCTTTAGGGTTGCACAGTATTACATTGTGTGTATGTACCATAGTTTGGTTATTCATTCTTCTGTTGAGGTGCACCTAGGTTGTTTCTATCTTTCGGCTATGGTAAATAGTACTGTGATGGACATGGGTGTGCATATATATACATATCTATCTATCTATCTACCTATCTACCTACCTACCTATCTATCTATTCTTGTCTGGGCTCTCACTTCTTTAGGATATATACCTAGTAATGGTATGGCTGGGTCAAATGGTATTTCTAATTCCAACTTTTTAAGGAATCACCATACTGCTTTCCACAGTGGTTGCATCATTTTACAGTCCCACCAGCAGTATACGACAGTCCCAATCTCTCTGCATCCTTGCCAGCATTTGTTATTTTCTGTCTTGTTGAAGTTTGCTACTAGTGGTGGAGCAAGATGGTGTCTCATTGTTGCTTTGATTTGCATCTCTCTAATTGCTAATGATCGTGAGCATTTCTTCATATGTTTGTTGGTCGCCTGAATATGCTCTTTGGTGAAGTGTCTATTCATGTCTTTGACCCATTTTTTAATTGGATTATTTGTCTTTTTGTTATTGAGGTGTTGGAATTTTCTATAAATTCTAGAGATAAGTCCCTTGTCAAATATGTCTTTACCAAATATTTTTTCCCAATCTGTAGGTTCTCTTTTGACTCTTTTGGAGAAGTCTTTGGAAGCACATAAAAATGTAATTTTTAGAAGGCCCCATTTATCTAGTTCATCTTCTGCTGTTTGTGCATTTTGGGTTATGCTTGATAGTCTATTTATGCCATATATTAAAGCCCCTAAATTTGCCCCTATTTTTTTCCTTGAGGAACTCTATAGTTTTAGGTTTCACATTTAAGTCTTTGATCCATCTGGAGTTAGTTTTTCTGTGTGTGAGGTACACATCTTGTTTCATTTTTCTGCAAATGGATATCCAGTTTTGCCAGCAACATTTATTAAACAGACATTCTCTTCCCCATTTAATGAATTTTGTCCCTTTGTCAAAGATCAGCTGACCAGAGGTTGATGGATCTATTTCTGGTTTCTCAATTCTATTCCATTGGTCTATCTCTCTGTCATTGTACCAATACCAGGCAGTTTTGGCTACTGTGGCTATATAGTAGGTTTTGAGATCTGGCAGTGTGAGACCTCCTACTTTGTTCTTCTTCTTCAATAGTGCTTTGCTTATCCGAGGTCTCT
>NW_006922355.1:63562-74485 GCF_000298275.1 Orycteropus afer afer
CTGATTTTTGGATGTTGATCTTGTATCCTGCCACAATGCTAAATCTCTCAATTAGTTCCAGTAGATTTTTGACTGAGTCTCTTGGGTTTTCTAGATATAGGATCATATCATCAGCAAATAGGGATAGTTTGACTTCCTCCTTACCAATTTAGGTGCCTTTGATTTCCCTTTGTTACCTTATTACCCTGCTAGGACTTCCGATACAATGTTGAATAGAAGTGGTGATGGAGGGCATCCTTGTCTGGTTCCTGTTTGGAAGGGGAATGGTTTCAGTCTCTCTTCATTGAGAATAATGTTGGCTGTTGGTTTTGCATAGTACCCTTTTTATGTTGAGGAATGTCCCTTCTATTCCTATTTTGCTGAGAGTTTTGATTGGAATGGGTTTTCCATTCCATCAATCAATTGATTCCATTCATCAATCCATTTTCCATTCCATCAATCAATCAATTGATGCAGAAAAGGCATTTTATCAACACATTGAACTAGCAGGTATAACACAAGCATTAAATACCTTATAGGGGACTTCTGGTAAGATGGAGGAATAGGCAGACAAGTGACATAGACCATCTTCAACAAAGAAAAGAAAAACCAATTGACAGAGATACAGAAGATAATCTTGGAGTCCTGAGCTTTGAAAGGAACTATACAGAAGTGGATTAGGCACCAACTAGTGGAAAAACCTGAAGGAAAACACTGAGTACAGAGATAATCAGAGCTGTGGAGTGTCAGCTATTCCAATGGGACCAACAACCTGAATTTTCCAAGTGGTGTTGGAACCTGAGGATTGACCTAAATATCAGCCCTGGTCACCAAGGGCTCCAGGGACGACTGTGATTGTAGCCTATGACTAGAAGGGAAACAACAAGGTAGGAGAAAACCTGAGCTATTGACTTTCCACTGTCTGGAGGGCACAGACATTTTGATTATTTACATGTGGCAGCCATTTTGGATATTTCAAGTGACCAAGGGCACAGCCATTTTGGATCTTTGTAAGTGACAGCCATTTTAGATTTTAAAGAGATAACATTCTCATTCAGATTCCAGGAACCCAAGAATAGGCTCTGCTTGCCAGGGTTGGCAGGGACATACAAGAGGCTGACAACAGGAAAGGAGACGGGTGGTGAGTGTATAACTGCTGCCAACTAGCAAATAGAAGAGCACAGCACAGTACCCTGCTTGTGATTATAACATACAAACAAAACAAACAAAATGAAAATTGTGGGCAAGTCACTCCAACATACAATCACCAATTAAATATAAACACAAAAATGTCACAATGGCTTGGAGACAACAGAGCAGCATCACAGTCCACACAAAGAAGCAAGATAAAGCAGGAGAAACAAAGGACCAGGATACAGACCCAAAACACATCCCTGAGGAAGATGCAGCATTGGAACTCCCTGATAAGGAATTAAAAAGAATTATATTTAGGTATCTTCAACGAATTGAGAGACAGATCAAGGAAAATACAGAGAAAACCCTAGAACAATTTTGAAAAACAATACAAGAACAAAATGTCAAAATAAATGAAAAATTAGAAATGATACAAAATCTACACACAGAAATCCAGAAGATTAATACTCAATTTTCAGAAATAGATAAGACATTGAATGGGCAAAGGAGCAGAATTGAATCAATGGAAGAAAGAATTAGGGAGATTGAAGGCAAATACCTGCATACTTCTTTGGAAAGGGATCAATAAAAAAAGATCAAAGCAAAATGAAGAAACCCTATGGTTCATGTGGGATACCATCAAAAGGAATAACCTATGTGTAATCGGAATTCTAGAACAGAAAGAGCTAAATAAAACCACAGAGAAAGTTGTGAAAGATTTGTTGGAAGAGAATTTTCCTGGTATAATGAAAGAAGTCCAATGATCCCCAAGCAGGATAGACCCCAAAAGAAAATCACCAAAACATATCATCATCAAACTTACCAAAACCAAAGATAAAGAAAGAATCATGAGAGCAGATGGGAAAAACAAAAAGTTACCTACACGGGGCAACTAATAAGACTAAGCTCGGATTTCCTGAGAGAAGCCATGCAGGTGAGAAGACAATGGGATGATATATATGAAATACTGAAAGAGAGAAATTTCCAACCATGAATAATGTACCCAGCAAAATTGTCCCTCAAATATGATGGTGAAATTAGTACATTTCCAGATAAGCAGAAATTAAGGGAATTTGTTAAAACCAGACCAACCTTATAAGAGATGCTAAAGGGTGCCCTTTGGACAGAGAAGAAACAACAGCCAACAACAACTGACCATTAACACACATATGATATAACCCAGAAACCAACCCAGCTATGGAAGTATCCAAAGTAAAAAGTCTACAGGATTGTAAAGAGGGAACCAGAGACATCAATTGACAAATGAGGACAAGCACAAAGCAAAAAGAGGGGAAAAACTGTGTCATTACAGAACTTGTAGGTGGTAGGGAAGTGAAGGCAACTACAAGATAGAACAGACTGTTCTAAATTTGGGAAGAAAACTATAAATCACAGCGTAACCTCAAAGAAAAATGATAAATCTTCACATCAAAAAAGAGGGCCAGCATCAACATTCAGGAAACAGTAAAACAATAGCAATGAAGGAAGTGATAACATGATTCACAAACAAAACGAGCTCAGCATAGAAAATTATATGGAACAAAGAAATTGACACCATGAAAAAGCACATACAAAAATGACAACAACAAATTCATATTTGCTGATAATTACATATCTGACAAGGGACTTATCTTTAAGATTTATAACGGAAGAGTGGATGCCCAAACTATGTACATACACATAATGGAATGCTATGCAGCACTAAAGAATAATGCGGAGTCTGCAAAACACTGCATAATATGGATGAACTTGGAGGACATTATGCTGAGTGAATAAGTCAATCACAGAAGGACAACTATAGTATTAGTTCGTTGTTGTGGAGGGTCAAAGAAAGGTTTATATATGGAGGGAAACTTTCTTTGTTGGTTGCCAGGGGTGGGAGGGGAGGGGAAGGAACACTGAAAAAAAAAATGCATTGACCCATGTCACTTTAGTTTTGTGTATTTTACTGTACATAATTATATTTTAATAAAATGCATTAAACAAAATAAAGCACCGTATAGACTAATTGACTGGTATGTCCCATGAAACCATGACCCTTAACCAAGGAACTAAATCCCACGAAGTCTTTGGTTCTACATAAGCAACCTTGGCAGCTACTTTTTTTTGGTCATTGTAATATATCAAACAACTTTTGCCAATTCAAGTTTTAACAGATGTAAAACTTATCAACAGTAATTACAACAATCAGCTGTACAACCCTACCCTAAATCAATGTGATATCTCCCTCACCATGAACCTCCTCCTTTCACCATATTCCTATCCCTGGTAACCACCATTTAATTTTGTTCTCTATACATTTGCCTTTTCTTGTTTTCTTCCCTTTGATATAAATGAGGTCATATAATATTTTCCCTTTTGTAATTGCCTTATTTCTCTCAGTGTAATGTTTTCCAGTGGATCTATATTGTAGCATGCATCATGACTTCATTAATCTTAGTGGCTGAGTAGTATTCCATGTATATATGTAGCACATTTAATATATTCATTCATTTGTTGATGGACATTTATGTTGTTTTCACCTTTTAGCTATTGTGAATAGAGCAGTTGGGTGAGAATTAGATGTCAGAGAGTGCCAGGGTACTTGTAGGGCTCAGGCAGGAAGGTTCTGACACTGACAGCTGAGGGACTTTTTGAAGCTGTAGTCTGGGATGTTTCTTCTTAGTTGTAAAGGAGCCCTGCTTCACTTTGTTTGGAAATTGTATGCCTTTTGATAATTTTCCTCACAAAAGTAAGCCACAGGAGAAGAATGAGGCTCAGGTTTCCCATGTTGAGTATGAGGTAATTTGGACCTGTTCTATTCCTGGTACTTGAAATATTAAAGCCATCATGTTGGAGGCAGGGTGTAGTATATCTAGAAACATCTCTTTGATCAGGGCTGGAGATAACTGAGGTGGCTGTAAGAGCATCTCAGTCTCTGATCCATCTGGGTGGGGAGGGGGCTGTTGCAAGGTGGGGAGAATCTTGAGTGTGACTGGGAAGTCACAAGGTCAATGACCAAGGCTATTAGAAAGGAAGTGGGTTAAAGACTCACTCATGGTTTGTAGGATGTGCAAAGCAAGATACTGGATTTAGAGCAATTTGCAATCTCCCTTTTGGGCTCCTTTCTCTTGGACTGTCAATTATAGGTAACTTTATTCAACCTGTGGTACTTGGAGTTCTGAGGAAGACTCTGCTTCAGGAACATACAGTGGGTGGCATTCTCTGTTCTTACAATACTGCTATTTTTTACAAACCATTTTCTGAATGTCCTCCCTCTAGTTCATGTAAATTTCAAATTATATTTCCTTTTTTTAAAAGTTTTCTCTGACTGATTTTCCTAGGATGAATTAGTTAGGCCTTTCTTCATTATTTGGAGTCTCTGGGTTGTAGAAGTGTTAAGTGGTTGGCTGATAAATGAAATGTTGGAGGCTACACTCTACACAGAGCCATCTCAGAAGAAAGGCCTGGTACTCTGCTTCTGAAAAATCAGCCATCAAAAAGGGTTACAGGGTAGGGAGGGGAGGAGACTGGGTCAGGGTTCGACATGGTCATGGGGAATAAAACTAAATGTACATGTAATGTTGAATGTAAAACAAGCTCTTAAAATAAAAACAAAAACAAAAACAAAAAACCCATGGAAAGCAGTCCTAATCTGACATGCATGGGGTCTCTGTGAATCCTAGTCAACTGAATGGCAACTTTCCCCCCCTTTGTTATTCAGCAATTGTTAATTTACATGCTTTTTTTTTTTTTTTTTTTTAAGAATACAAGCTACCAGAAACTAGAATCAGTTTCTCTTTATATTTTTATCTCCAAAACCTTATGCAAGATCTAACAAATAGACATTTAATAAATGTTTGTTGGACGAATGAATTAATGAACTAACGATGAAATTCAAAATTGACAAAAAAAAATCCATAAATGGAGTATTTTAGTTGAATCAGTATATGAAATTGTTAAAGGAAAACTGTGCAGTGTGGCTGAGTTGTTCCGTCATTGTTGTTGTTGTTGTTATGTGCCGTTGAGTTGGACCCGACTCATAGCGACCCCTCCTTGGGTTTCCGAGGCAGTATCACTATGGAAGTAGATGATACCAGTGCATACACAGGAGAGATTGCTTCTCTCTGAACCTGGCTATAGATTCATTATTTTTTGCAACACAGCTCCTACTAGGCAGATAAATGGTCAGAATTGTGATGGGAGGTGAAAGCTATTTTCCATCAAGAGTATATTTTGCTTTGTTGCAAGTGTGGATGTTGTATGCTAATGGAGAAAACCTTTACCTAGAATACAGAAAATAATAAGCATCTAAAGTTGAACACAAGCTGGAGACACTGTTCCAAGAAGTAAAGATTTGGGAGGTTGGAACCAAAGAAAATCTTTACAATATTTTGGCAACTTCAGCAGATATCAGGTTACCTTGACAACAGAGGAAATGTGTCATTGGTGTGTGTGGTAGTTAAATTTGTACATCAACTTGGCTGGGCCTGGTTGAGTGGCTGGGCAGCTGGTGGTAGTTATTCCCCATGATGAGATTCGCAATCAGCTCCATGGGGGGATCTACCATAAGCAGCTGAATAGCTGCCTTTGGGATGTGGTCTGCTTCCTGTATGTAAGGAGAAGCCTTGGGGATAGTCTCTAGCTTATGGCACGCTTGGACCCTGCATGTAGCCGTGTTCAGCAGCCTGCCATGCTCTGCCTACCTTGAGATTTACAATGGACTTAAATTAATGGCCTGCTGTATGGCTTGGTAACATCCGGACTGTGCCTTTTTACTTGTCAACCTTGGGCTTGTCCACCTCAGCAGCCAGCAGCTGTCTGAGTGAAGAAATGCCTCTAGCTCCAGTGGTCCAGGAGCAGGAGGCAGAGCTGGACCCCAAGGTTGAGGGGCTTTCATCCAGCCCCTAGAGCCTGGCACTTTGAACTTGGACTTAAAGCCTCCAAACTGTAAGAGAATAAACTCCTATTTGTTAAGGCCATCCCATTTGTGGTATATTCTTATCAGAGTGGCACTAAGTAACCAGAACAGGTTGGCAGTTTTAAAACACAGCCTCAAATTCTTTGACACTGCTCCCATTGAAATGTGGGGTCTATGTACCCATCCTTTCAATGTGGGTGAGGTTGTGGCTGCATTGACTAGTAGTAAGGCAGAAGCTATACTACGTGACTTCTGAAGACAGGTCATAAAAGGTTATGCAGTCTTCCTTTTTGTTTGCTAGAACACTCACCCTTGAAGTCATGAGTCTCTATGTAAGAAGTTTGATTATCCTGATGCTGCCATGTGGTGAGGAAGCCCAAGCTGCATGGAGAGGCCCTTTGTAAGTTCTCCAGTCTACAGTCCCAGCTGAGTCATCTCACCAAAGTGCAAGACCTGCAAAGAAAGAAACCTCTAGATGATTCCTGTCCACAGCCATTTGAGACACTGTTAGCTGTTTGAGCCCTTCAAAAAAAGGCCTCGGGAATCATGGAGTAGAGACAAGAATCCACAGGGTATCGTGTTTCAATCCCTGTCCTATATAATTCATAAACATAATAAAATGTTTATTATTTATGCTGCTAAGTTTTGTTTCCTTTTTCTAAATTACCTTTTTGAGATTTGAGTGAAAGTTTACAGAGTAAATTGTATTTCCATTCAGCAATTTATATAAATTTTTGTTTTATGACATTGATTTCAATCCCCATAATGTAACATCACTCTTCCCATTTCCTTCTTGTGTTTACCATTTCCCTATGTCTTAATTTCCTACCCACTCCCACCTCTGAGCTTTACCCCTGGGCAATTGCTGCTCCTTTGATCTCTCATGTTTGGTTGTTTTAAGAAGTGTATACCTTCCTGAAGTTATCTTTCACCTCAGAGTCTTGTCTATTGTTTGGCTGAACCACTGGAGTGAATTCAGTTCTGGGCCTGAAGAATGACCCAGGGTCATAGTCTCAGGGGTTCCACCAGTCTCTATCAGACCAGTAAGCCTGGTCTTATTATCATTATCATTATTATTTTGAGATTTGTTGCACATATTTCTCTCACTCTATCCAGGATCTCCTCTTGTGTTACCTTTCAGAGTGGTTTATGCCACAAAATTTTGGTGGTTTACTATGTAGCAATAAAAGTCTCATAGAATCAATCTCAAGCAGTGATGAGAGGATACAATGGGTTCTGCAACCACTCCTTGGATATCTTATCAAATAAGCATGTGAGTTTAGTAGGCTTCCTTTCAACTTCTTGGCCAAATTTTTGGATTTGATATCAACACTTGATATGTTTCCATTTGATATCTTAGTTTCATCCTGGATTACAGCCATTAGAAATTCCATGTTATTGGAAGTGAAATCCGAAGTGACCCTAGGGCAGGGAATCAGTGAAGGTTAAAAGAGCAGGTCAGCTATCACATTTTTGGCCACAAATTGCAAACATTTCCCCCTAACTGGGAGAGGCCAAAAAAATTTAAGAGGAGAGATTAACGCGATAATTAATATTGATTCTCTGATAAAGAGTTGGTAAGTGACCAACAGCTTAAGGTAAGTCCTTAAGGGATCTACAGCTGAGACAAATGCTTAATTAATTTTTTTCAAGTAAAAATTTATGTCAAGATAACTTATGGTTACGTGTATAATTGCTCCAACTTGTATAAGCTTGATTCTAGAAAATGAAAGATTTACACAGCTGGTATATTGATTGAATAAATGTTTATCTCCTTTTGGGGAGCAGGAAGTGCTTTGGTGAGAATGTTCTTTTTTTAAAAAAATTTTTATTGTGATTTGTGTGGAAAAAAAATAAACAGAGCAAATTCATTTTCCATGCAGCAGTTCATGCACATTTTGTTTCATGACTGATTGCAATTCCCCACAACATAATAGGTCTCTTCCCACTTTCTCCCCTTAGTTACCTCTTCCCCGTGTCCTTCTTTCCCATGCATTTCCCTCTGCAAGCAGTTTCCCTGTGCAAACTCTACCCTTATGTTCTCCCATAATTTATTGCTCCAAGGAGTGTATTTACCTGGTGTAACTGTTCACCTCATATGCTTGTCTGTTGTTTAGCTGGAAGCCACAGGAGTGAGTTCAGTCCCAGACCTGAAAGGTAACCAGGGGCCATAGTCTCAGAGGTCTCACCAGGCTCTATCAGACAAGCAAACCTGGTCTTTTCTTATGATCTTGGGTTTTGTTCCACACTGTTCTCCCACTCCATCCAGGATCTTCTGCACCCGTCCTTCTCTGAGAGGTTGACAGTGGTAGCTGGGCACCATCTAGTTCTTCTGGTCTCATGGTCCTATGAGACTGAGAACCACATGATCCCTTGGACTAATTGTTTCCATGTGTCTTTGGTTTTCTTCATTATTTTTTGCTCTGGATGAGGAGAGATCCATTATTGCATCTAGATGGCTGCTTACAAGGTTTTAAGACCCCAGTCACTACTTTGGTGAGAATATTATATGCTATGTTTCTAAGTCACATGGTCTAGGAAGAAAGTGTTTCTTAACACAGTCCAGGAAGCAACCTGCTGCTCTGACATAGTTGACACAGGCAGATGTCAGAGCCCACACTAGATTTAATCCTCTGCCATCTCCATTTTGAAATGACTAATTATTTTTCAACTAGGGGCCCTGAATTTTCCACTGGGACCCACAGATTCTGTAGCTGGCCCTGTTAGGCAGTAGCTTTCATGAGAGCAAGCTGCTGGCTTTGATGGTAGGTGAGATCTGGTCAAACATTAGGAAAGGCAAGTGGCTGGTTTGGAGCTTGAGCCAAGAGAGAAAGGTTAAGGGCATAAAAGGGCAGAGGGGCATGGCAAGAGAGCTTCATCCCTTGGGCACTTGGAGGTTTAAGGAAAGGTCGTCCGGCACAGTCTTGTTTCTTGGTTTATACCACACTTAATTTGCCCTGCTTATGCTATTTTTTGTCCCTGCAGAGGCTGGGAAGCTATTCTGAAGAAGTTTTGGTGCTTTGGTTGGCTGGGGGGCCATACCATATAACTTGACATGGGACTCCTCAGCATTCCCATGTGTTTAGAGGATTAGCCAGGCTTGTCCTGAGGTTTCCCAACAGGCTTTGGTGACTCTGCTGGTCAGGGCTAGGGGCTTTTCTCAGTTATCCAACCCGAGGCATGCCTGTGGCTGAGCTGGTGTACCACGTGTGTAATTGTGCCCATGAAGAATTAGCTGCCTGAATGAGGCTGATCTGGAAGTCCAGTGTGAGGCTGTGTAATTGGAGATGTAACAGTCAATGAATGAGTTAACCAAGGCCAAGCTGTATGTGACTTTTATTTGGGCTATTTGCAGCTCTTGGGTTGGACCAAACTCTAGCCTTTGTATATATAAAGACAATACCTGTCTTAGAGGAGTTTGACCTCACCCTAGAACACCTCTCATGCATCAGTCTCTCTGTCCTATCTCCCAGGTGATGGTGGGTGTTTTAGGGAAGGTAGTTTGTTTTCATCATTTTTGTATCCTGGGCCAGTCACCAGCTGGGTTTTATAATGCTTAATGAAGGAGTGAGCACTAAGAGCAATTTTGGCAAGTAGAAACTGGAGACTTGAAGGAAGGATTCTGGAGGAGATCACTTGAGAGGACCTTTGGGATATGTGCCTGTGTAGCCCTTGAGACTTTGGGCTGGTATTTCAAGGATGAGGTCCAGACTCTTCTTTGTTTCTATTACAGGTGGGTGGTGTGGGGAGATGGCACTGTTGTCACCAAAATCATTATTAGGGGCAAGGACAGACACAAAGGGAAATGTCTCACACTCTTCAGGTGAGGCACATGTACAGCTTAGGATGTGTGTTTCTGGGTCATCAGTGACTCAGTTTCTCTATGGGCCCCATGTAATGCCCACTGTGGATGTGAGTCTTCAAGCTGCACTTGGTGGGGCTGGAGTGGCAACAGTCATACATATATAACTCAGTCCACGTTAAGGACATCTTGGCTCCAGGAGGTGCTTCTGGGTCCCAACCCTGCTCCCACTGAGTCTCTTTGAAAATGTTATGTAAACTGATCACATCCTTCCTTTCTGTTTTCTTGAAGGAAGAGAAAGGACAGGATATGTTTTACTTACTGTCTAGTTCAGGAGCCAGGACCCAGCCCACATCCCTATTTGTCTTGGCTGCCCCTGCACCCTTCATTACCTGACCAATTGTTCCTGATCCTGTTGGTGGGTTCAGTCCTGGATTTGCCTTGATTTTCAGCTCTGGCACTATCTAAGATTCATGGAGTTTGGAGGGCAGTGTGTGATAACTCTTTTCATCTGATTTTTCTGCTTTCCTTCTTTCGCTTTCGTCCACATCCATGATATTCCTTTCCTATCACTGTTGAAACAACTTACCACCAACTTAATGACTTTAAACAACACAACTTTACTACCTCACATTTCTGGAGGTAAGAGGTCTAAAATGGGTCAGGAAGGTTGCATTCCTTCTGAAGGTTCTAGTGAAGAATCACTTGCTTTTCCTTTTCCAATTTCCAGAGCCCACCTACATTCCTTGGTTTGTTGCCCCCTCTCCACCTCAGAAGTCGGCAGCATAGCACCTTCTCTGACCCCCTGTCTCCCTTTTATAAGGACCCTAATGATTACATCAAGCCCATACAAATGATCCAGGATAACCTCTCAAGTTCCTTTTGCCATGTATCTAATATATTCACAGATTCCAGGGATGAGGACATGGACATCTTGTCGGGGGGAGGGTATTGTCTACCACATCCATCCTCATCAGCTACTACAGTACCATTGTATCGTTAGTAAGCAATAATATATATATATATATATGTTGTTGTTGTTATGTGCCGTCGAGTCAGCCCTGACTCATAGCGACCCCTCCTTGGGTTTCTGAGGCAGTATCACTAC
>NW_006922355.1:74680-99556 GCF_000298275.1 Orycteropus afer afer
TTAAAAAAATTGTGGTTTGGGTGAGCGTTTACAGAGCAAATTCATTTCCCATTCAACAGTTCACATCCATTTTGTTTCATGGCATTGATTGAAATTCCCGTAATGTAACAGCTCTCTTCCCACTTCCTCCCTGTGGGTACCTTTTCCCTGTGTTCTCTTTCCTATATATTCCTGTCCTCTGAGCTATCTTCCTGTGCAAATGCTGCCCTTCTGATATCCCATGGTTGACTGTTCTAAGGAGTGTACCTACCTGGTGCAAATATTCACCTTATAGGCCTGTCCATTGTCTGGCTGTAAGTCTTGGGAATGAGTTCAATTCCAGGCCCAAAGGGTGATTAGGGGCCATAGTCTCAGGGGTTTCACCAGTCTCTATCAGACCAGTAAGCCTGCTATTTTTTGAGTTTTGACCTTTTTTTATTTTTCTCCCACTCTATCCAGGATCTCCTATGTTGATTCCTTTCCCAGTGGTTGATAGTGGTAGTCATGCACCATCTAGTTTTTATAGTCTCAGGCTCATGTAGGCTGAGGCTTGCATGGTTCATTAGTCTTTTAGACTAATTGTTTCCATATGTCTTTCATTTTCTTCACTCTGGAGAAGTAGAGATCCATTGTTACATCTTAGAGTGATGCTTACAAGTTTTTAAGGTATCATCACCAAAATAGGACATAGAACAATATTTTTGTGTAGTATGTTATGCCAATTGAGCTTGATGTCTGCCACTACCATGGTCTTAAGTCCATGGACCCAGCAATTCACTCCCTTAAGGTGTCTGGTGGGTAAGAAGTTATCATAACTACCTCACTAGCTCTATTATATGTGTGTGTGTGTGTGTGTGTATCTATGTCTATCTATCTATATATATTTTATAGCATATACAGATAAGTATGTAGAAATATCATCTACCAAACTTATATGTGGTCACGAGTATGTTCTCTTTTGCCTACACATACCCAATCATTTAGCATACCTATCTATGTAGCCACTTGTAGATTAATGTTTGTTATTCCTGATAATGCAGTATTGTGAGTGTAAAATTGTTTATCTTTGTTGTCTGTACCTCTTGTGCACCTCTCCATGCCCTCCTTTTCCTTATTGTTATTGTGCTGGTCACTCATTTTTGGATACTGCCTTTCCCTTCACCCAAATCAATACTTATCCCTTACTTATCTAGCAAATTTTCCTCTTCTTCTCTCCCATCCCTGGTAACCAACAAAGAATGTTTCCTTCCATGTGTACACCTTTCATTGACTTTTTACAGTAGTAGACACATACAATATTTGTCCTTCTTGTCCTTTGTGATTGACTTCTTTCACTCAGCATTATGTCCTCCAAATTCATCCATATTATGAGGTATTTCATGGATTCTACATTATTCTTTAGTGTTGCATAGTATTCCATCGTGTGTATGTACCATTCATCTGTTGATGGGCACTTAAGTTATTTCCATCTCTTTGTTATTGTGAATAGTGCTGTGATAAACATGGGTGTTCATATATGTAGTCGTGTCTTTGTACTAACTTTTTCAGGATATATACCTAGTAAAGGGATAGCTGGATCAAATGGTATTTCTATTTCCAACTTTTTAAGGAATTTTCATACTGTTTTCCATATTTGCTGTATCATTTTACAGTCCCATCAGCAGTGTATGAGAGTCCCAATCTCTCCACATCCTGATCAGCATTTGTTATTTTCTGTGTTGTTGAATTTTGCTATTAGTGCTGGGATGAGATGCCATTTCATTGTTGTTTTTCATCAGAAGTTAATATTTCCACTCCTGCTCTTTTTTGATTGCCATTTGCTTGATATATCATTTTCAAATCCTTGATTTTTTTTCTATTTTTGTCTTCATGTCTCAGGTGAGTCTCTTGTAGATAGCGTATTGATGGGTCATGTTTTCTTATCCAGTTGGCAACTCTCCATCTCTTGAGTGGTGCATTGAATTCATTTACATTCAGTGTAATTATCCACAAGTATGAATTATTGCTGTCATTTTGTTATGTGTTTTTTGTGGTGTGGCTGATTTCTTTGTTTCATATAATTTTCTGTGCTGAGTTCATTTTGTTCATGAATTTTTTTTATCACGTCCTTGGTTGCTATTGTTTTTGCCTTTGCTAAATATTTGTGCCTTGCCTCCTTTTTATTTTGATGTAAAGGTTTATTATTTTTATTTGTGGTTACCCTCTAATATATAAGTTTCTCCCCAAGTTTAGAACAGTCTTTTCTATCTCACAGTTGTCTTGACTTCCTCACCATTTGGAAGTTCTGCACCCACACTATTTGTTTCCTGTTTTTGGTTTATAGTTGTCTTCATTTAGCAATTGATGTCTATGGTTCTCTGTTTATGGTCTTGTAAGCTTATTTACTTTCAATACTTCCATAACTGGGTTGGGTTCTGGGTGATATTGTTGTTGTCTGCTGTTCTTGGTTCTTTGTCCTAAGGACTATCTTTAGGAACTCTTGTAAAGTTGGTCTGATTTTTAACAAATTCCCTTACTTTCTGTTTACCTGGAAATGTCCTAATTTCACCATCATATTTGAGGGACAATTTTTCTGGTTGTTGATTGACATTTTTTTTCTTTCTGGGTTTTTTATATGTCATCCCATTGTCTTCTTGCATGCATAGTTTCTGCTGAGAAATAAGAATTTAGTCTTATTGGTTGCCTTTTGTAGGTAACTTTTTATTTTTCTCATGCTGCTTTCAGGATTCTTCATCTTTGCTTTTGGTGAGTTTGATTATGATATGTCTTGGTGATTTTCTTTTGGGTCCTATCCTGTTTGTGGTTTGTTGAACTTCTAGAATGGATATCTTCTTATCTTTCATTATATTAGGTGAATTCTTTTCTAACAAATCTTCGACAATTTTCTCTGTGGTTTTGTCTCTTCCTGTTCTGGAATTCTGATCACAGGATCATTATTTCTATTGATTTTTTCCCATATAAATCTTAGGCTTTCTTCATTTTGTCTCTATCTTTTTTATTTTTCCTGATTGATCCCTTAACAAAGTGCTTTTGAGAGATTTGTCTTCAGTCTCACTAATTCTGTCTTCCATTGATTAAATTCTAATCCTCTGCCCTTTCAATATGTCACCTGTCTCTGAAATCTTAGTATTAATCTTCTGGATTTCTATTCATTGTTTTTGTATGATTTCTAATTTTTCATTTATTTTAGCAGTTTGTTCTTGTATTGTTTTCCTAAATTGTTCTAAAGTTTTGCCTGTGTTTTCCTTGATTTTGTCAGTGTTTCCTTTCATCTGCCTTTCAAACCTTTGAAGGTACCTAAATATAATTCTTTTGAATGTTTTATCAGGTAGTTCTAATGCTGCTTCTTCCTCTGGGAGGTTTTCTGCATCTGTATCCTGGTTTCTTGTTTGTACCACTTTATCTTTTGTTTGTGTGTGTGTGGAGGGGGGATAATCAGTTGTCTCTGAGACATTGTGATGTTGTTGTATTTATATTTAAGTGGTGATTGTATGTTGGTGAAGCTCACTAAGGGTTTATACCCCCTTAAGGCAATCACCACCTGGTGGGTATAATAGAGGTTGAGAGTGTGTGTACAGATCTCTGTTAACTGTTAGTGAAGAGCAATTGAGGATGAGTTAGGCAGGTATTGGCCACCATCTATTGTTAATCATTTGGTGCAGAAGCAAGTTGTGGCCCTAACCCAATAGGTGGGGCTTCAGAAGGTGCAGTTATAATTTTGTTGTGATAGAAAAAAGAAAAAAAAAACCCAGTAAAAAAATAAAAACAAGAGAACAAATAATGCAAACTACATAAACAAACAGCAACAATCACAGAAATAAAGAAAAAGAAATAAATGAAAAGAAAAATTAAAAAAAGGAAAAAAAGACAAAGGAAGAAAAGAAAAAAAATATCTAGGGAAGAGGGAATAAAAGAAGAGAGTAAGAGGAATATAATAATAAAGAAAAATAACAAGAACAAGACCAGGGGAAAAAAAGAAAAGAAAAAGAAAGTCAAAGAGGGGGAAGAAAAGGAATAATTTAAAAACAAAAACAAAACTAGGTGGATGGGAGTGCACCTGGGCTCTGTTTCTGGTGGCTGGCTGTCAAAATGAAGTAGGGCACTTGGTCTTGGTACTAGTTACTCCCTGCCCAGAAGGGAACTGCAGGCAGGACACCTGATCTCAGAAAATTCCTGTTGACCTGAAAGATGTCTGGGGCAGAGCACCTGGACCTAGAAAAATTTCCTGCTGGTCCAAATGGTGATGGGAGCAAGGCATCTCATACCAGAAAGAATACCTGCCTGCTCAAAATGCAACTGGGGATGAGGTGTCTGGTCTAAGAAAAAGTTCCTGCTGTCCCAAAAGGCACTAGGCACAGGGCCCCTATTTCCAGGAAAAGTTCCTGTTGTCCCAAATTGAGGTTTGATGTAGGGCACCTGGACCCAGCTAAAGTTCTTGCCAGCCCAAGATGTTGCTGGGAGCAGGGTGAAAGATTTCAGAGCTACTTCTTTTCTACTCAGAAGGCAACTGGGGGCAAGGCACCTGGTTTCAGACAAGTTCCTACATGGCGTCTGGGGACAGGGCTTCTGGAGACAGTAAAAATTCCTGCCAGTCCAAAAAGTGATTGGTAGCAAGACACCAGGTTTGGAGTTCCAGCCAGCTCAAAATGCAGCTGGAAGGAGGGCATCTAGTCCCAGACAAAATTTCTGCTGTATCAAAAATTAACTGGGAGCAAGTTAAGAGAGTAGGTTAAGCAGAGAAAAGGTTCCTGCCACCCCAAAATCTGGCTGTATGTAGGATATCTGGTCTCAGAAAAAATGCCCACTGGCCCAAAAGGTGGCTGGGAACAGGGCACCTATTGCTGGGGCCAGTTCCTGCCTGCCAAGAAGGCAGCTGGTGGCAGGGTGCCCATACCAGGATGGAATTCCTGCTTCTTCAGAAGGTAGGTGAAGATAGGGCATGGCCATATCTTGTTTAACCAAGATAGTGTGTAGGTACAAGTGTAACAAGGGGAATATCACACCTTTCTTGTTGTCAGCCTCCAGAGCAGTTGCTCATGCTGTCCCCAGCAAGTGGAGCCTATTCTTAGGTTGCTGCCCAGAACAGAAAGCCACTTGTAAATATTTGAATATGCCATGCTGTCAGGACAGCCAATAGTCCACATCTCTGTTTGTCTCCTTATTTGCTGGCCTGCTTGGTGACAGCATGTGCCTGGGGCTGTGGAAGGGGCAGATGTAGGGGGTATGGGCATGGACAGCAACCTCCCACCAAGGGTTTTGACCCCTTACCTTACCTGTTGCCCAACCACCAGAGCTTCCAACTGTGCCTGTAGTCCAGGACCAGGTCCCAGACCCACTCAAATGCTAGGCCCAATGGCAGAGCCTTGGAGTACCCAACACAGCAGTACTAGGGGCACAATTTTGGGCATCTGGGCCCTGGGCCTGGCTCCAAATCCTGCACATAATGATGTGGTCTTTGGAACTGAACCATGTTGATAAGTGAGGAGTGGGTATATATGTATACTATTGTTAGATACTATGGAGTCAATTCTGACTCATAGAATCCCCATGTAAAACAGAATGAAACACTTCCTGATCCTGCACCATCCTCGTAATAGTTGCTATGTTTGAGCCCATTGTTTCAGCCATTGTGTCAATCCATCTCATTGAGGGTCTTCCTCTTTTTTTCTGATCCTCTAACATATACAAGCATTCCCCAGCTTATGAATATCTGACCTAACTTAGACATGATGTTTACTTAACTTTTCCTATTTATGTGTAAAGTAAGCTTAAACACAAATTTAGGAATGGAACTCATTCCTAATCAGATACAGTCAGTCTATACATATTTCCCCATCACTTTTCTTACACAAAAGTTAGCATATTCTATTGTTTTGTACTTATTTTCTTTTCACTATTGAAGATCTCTTCATTGCAGTGAGTCAAGATCATCTTTATATTTCTCTCACCATCACTTGGTACTGCATCACATGAATGTGCCATAACTTAGTCAGCTGGACTTTCCTATTGATAGACATTAGGTTGCTTTCAGACTTTTTGTATTACAAATAATGCTGCAATGAATAACCTTGTATACACATTTTTAGTGTATGCAGGTGGAGCTCTGGGATAAATTCCCAGAGTAGGGTTTGTGTGGAAGTAGGACTAATGTGTCAAAGGGAAAATACATTAGTAATTTTGGTAGATTTCCCATTTTCCTTGTGGCTGCACCATTTTGCATGCCCAGCAGAAATGCAGGAAGTCTTCCCACAGCCTCCCCAGAGGAGGTTGTCAGTCTTAGTTTTTTAAAAAATTAATAAATGAAAAAAAAAATTAATAAATGAATGAATTTTACCAATGTAACAGGTAAATCAAAAACCAAAAACCAAACTCAGTGCCGTCAAGTCAGATCCAACTCATAGGGACTCCTCCTTGGGTTTCCGAGGTGGTATCACTCCTTCAGAGGAGTGGCTGGTGGATGTAAACTGCCAGCCTTATGGCTATCTACTTCCCTAATGATTTGCCACTTTGGAAATACAATGAGGGTTGCTATGAGTCTGAATCAACTCAATGGCAGTGATTTTGGTTTTTGGAGTTTGAGTTGATAGGTAAATATGAATGTTTCAGTGAGCTGCACTTTGGTTACTAGTCCTTTCTGAGCTGGAGTGGATCAGGTGTAAGTGGAGCCTCAGGTTATAGGACTGTATATCTGTGCATTCATGTCTCTCTCCTGGCTTACACTCCCTGCCCTCCACCTGCTGCTTCCCCACAAACCCCCAGGAAGCAGCTCAGGGGATGGCCAAAAGGGTTTATTGTCAGGGCCTTCACACAGACCTGTAGGTTCCATTGTAGCTAAAAGAGGGAGACATCCAGCAACCACCTGACTCCTCTGGAACCCAGCGCTGGACATGATTGAGACCTCTGTCCTGGGACCACACAATCACAGTGTCTTTTGACGCCAAGGAGGGATCCTCTGGAAAGAAGTTGAAAGGCCGCAACAGGAATCCCACAGAGTTTCCAGGTGTAGCTGTGTTGGGGATGTCCTCTGAGTGTGGGATGTGGAGGAAACCTACTGTCACCCAGGCCACTAGGTCCTGTGAGAGGAAGAGAGTGAAGATGGGGCACTTCAGAGAGGAGATGCTAGTGGGCTTTGATGAAAGCTTGGATGTAGGCAACACTGAGCTCTGACCACTAGAGGCTGCTTGGGCCCTTTGGCATTTTTTATCATGACTAGAACGTTTCTGCATCCTCTCAAGCCCCATTTTAGAGGTGGGAAGCTCTGTAATGATCTCCCAACTTGCTCAACCCACCTCATCCTGGGGTGAAGGCAGGTCCAGGCAGAGGGTGGTTAGGATTTCTCATTGATGAGGGTAAGAGTGTCTTGGGGCTGGGACTGTAAGGAGGTGGATGAGAGTTAGACAAGACTGGGAACCGGGACAGTACCTCATTTTCAATGTTCTCATTGTTTTGAAGAAATTCCTCAAAGACCACAGGTGGGTCCCAGGGATCATTCTGGTTGTAGATGCTACTGCTGCACAGCTCTGACTCCCGGTACTTAGTCACTGCCAGGGGGTACCTGCCAGAATGGAAGACCAGCCAGGTGGCTCTGAGTCTGGGGGGGGGGGCGCTTCTTAACATCTCCCAGGGGACATCTTCAGGGTCAGTGATGGGGGAAAGTTACTGCCATTCCAAAATGAGGGATCAAGTGAGTCTGCCACTGTCATCAGAGGCTCAGGGTGCTCAGCACGGAATTCACAGGCACACACACACATACACACAGACACACACATAGAAACACGAACATGACCACATACACAAACCTGAGGCACTGGCACACACCCACAGACACACAAACACCCATACATAGACACATCATATTCTTCTTGAGAAGAGTCTCTGCCTTCCCCTCTTCCCTCCAGCTCACCTTGCCCAGGTGATAGCCCGCTCCTCCTGCAAGCCAGGGGGCAGCACTTGGTCAGCCATGGAATGAATCTGCACACGGTAGCTGCGCTTGTGGCCCCAAGGGTTCTCCTTGGGGCTGGTGAAGAGCAGGTACTTGGGCAGGGCCTGATGGAAACAAAAGGCAGCCTGGCGCTCACGGTGGAGCTGCGTCTGCTCCAGAGTGGGCTGCACCAGGTGGTATCCAGGGCTCCAGGGATTAGTGATATTTTCTAGCTTCATCTTCATTGTCTGGAAACTATTTTTGGTGCCTGGAGTATACAGAAAAAAAGAGAATGAAGATCAAGCTTCTGACCCGAAATGTTCTCAGTCTGCACTGAGATCTCTATCCTGAACAAAATCCGAAGGCTTTAGGGATTTAGAAAATACTTTTGAGACATGCACAGAGCAAGTTATGTGGGCGGAAGGGGCTAAAATCCTAGAGGAACTGGAAGGTCATATGTTGTCGGGCAGCTGCAGCAATTCTGCTTTGACTCTGGGTACCTTCTCTGAGGAGTTACCCCTGAGTCTGATGGTTATGGCTATAGTTCTTGAGATAGAGCAGCTCCTAGGACCAGGGGATGCGGTCCAGTGCCTCATTTGGCCCAAAGGGGAGAATGGGTCGTTTTGTTATGTCATTATGCCATGCTACACTCTCTACAGGGATATCCTTAATCTAAAACACATGATGAGGGTTTCCAACCAGAGCACTGGTCAGCTGTTCCTTATATCCCTGGGCATTAACCATACTCTGAGTACACATTTCTATTTAATCCTTCTCATTATAGGGCCAGCTGGGGCAGTTGTGATTCAGTGATAGGGTTCTTGCCATCCTTGTGGGAGATTCAAGTTTAATCCCTGACCAATGCACCTCAACATAGCCACCACTTGTTTGTCATGGAAGTTTGCATATTGCTGTGTTGTTGAACACATTTTTGGAAGCTTACAATGGACAGGAAGAAAGGCCTGGTGATATACTTCTGAAAATCAGCCAATGAAAACCCTGTGGATCACAACAGATAGATATGCATCTAATTATGGAGATGACTTAGGACCAGGTAGTGTTTTGTTCCACTGTCTATGGGGTTGACATGAATCAGGGCTGACTCAATGGTAGCTAACAACAACATATATAGGGTCAGCAGCCTCAGGGGAGGACATGGTTCATACTTTCACATATGGGGTAAAAGTTGGCACTATTAGCTGTCAACATGTTTCAGAACCCAACAACTACTAGCACTGCAAATTTCACAGATAAGATGGGCAAATGGTCATGGTTTTATGCCCCAGGAAAATTTGGGCACCATTTCCTGTGAAGGCTACCTGATCCCATTCTATTACCAGGGTCCTACCTGCAACATCCAGGTCGATGCGGTAATGTACCAGGTGGGTGTGCATGTTGCCAATCAGGTGAGTGTGCAGGCGTGTGCCATAATGCAACCCCTCGGGCGTGTAGAAGGTGGCATGTACATAGCCAGTGGCATGCATCTTGGCTTCCATTATTCCATTGGGGTAGAAGATGAAGTCCCAAATGTAATCATAATTGTAGACGGTGGAAATGCTTCGCAGCACCAGTACTTGGCCCTTCAGCCCTGCATAGAAGTTGAATCCTCCATTGAAGTTGGAATTAAAGTGCCTCCGAAGGGGCACCCCTATGGGCATCTCAAAGAGACAGAGGGCTTGGGGGTAGTGCACAGGGCCATCGGCATCATAATAGTGGAGGGCATCCAGGAAGGTGGCAGTGTCTGGGCAGTCGATGCCAGAAGCTAGCTCATGTGTGACGCTGCCCAGTCCCCAGCCCACATCCATGTACTTGGTTTGCATGCCAGCTGGCGTGTGTCCTCCATACAGGGCCACTGCCTCCTGCACGCTCACCTCGTAGGCGACACGCTCTCCTCCGAAGCGCAGGTCCAGGACCTGCAGTCCTGAGGAGGACCGCAGCCGGAAGGCGAAGCTCCAGCCTCCATAGAGCACAGCATTGCCTTCTAGCTGGTAGCGGAGGCCTTGGGGCTGGACCAGGCGGGGTCCATTCACTGTTATAGGTGTGGGGAAGGCCCCTCGGGGCTTGTAGGAGGAGAAGAGTGGGGCCTCCTCACTGCCTGGGGGTGGTAGGTCCTCCAAAACCACCACATCTACCTCTCCATCACCATACTTGCGGGCCAGTTCTTTTGGACTACTGTAGAACTTCCCATTGTACCAGACCTGCTCCACCACCCAGTCGTGGACATCTGTGCTGCTGTGGTCCACAAGGAGCTCCAGGCCAGTGGGATGCAAGAAATAGCCTTCCACATATCGCTGCAGGATAAGCCAGGTTCTGCGCTGGCCAGAAGCCAGGCCCCGGGGAGCCACGTCGGTAAAGGTCAGGCATCTGTCTCGGCAATCTTGGATGGAGAAGCCAGTGGTTTTGAGAAAGAACTGGTGCAGAGGCTTGGTGGCTTCTTGCAGGATGCGGTTCAGGAGGACATACTCAGCAGTGGAGATTGGCCTGGATGCCCATGTTGGGTGATGACCAGGCCTGGGGGCCAGTACTCGCATATAGTAAGGTCGTGGCAGGGGTCCCACTGCAAACTCAGTAATGTTAGGCTTCTCCTGGGCTCCGAAGAAGATGACAGCACGGGCTTCCCTAACAGGATGCTTTTCATCATTGTCCAAAAATTTCAGCACACGTTGTTTCTTGGGCAGCAGAGTCTCAATGAGGAATATGGAATTCTTGGCTATGGTTAAGGCTTTGGCGGGCTTCAGTGCCAGTTGCCTCTGGGACCAAAGGAAGGTGTGCACAGCCTTCAGCTCCTCAGTGCTCAGGTCAGCAAACACCCTGGCCTTACTGCCCAGAGACCCTTGTGAAGGCTTGGCCACTGCCAGGTTCTGTAGTGCCAGGATCCCCACCATAGCCCAGCCAAACACCAGGGCCTCTTGACCCATATTCTGGAATGTGGTAGAGAGGACATAGGGTTAATTGTGCAATGGTGGGAAATGGATCTCTGCTAAGCCGGGGCTTTGAGTGCAATGTCCGTTAGCACTGTGGTTTCCTAAAGACCTACCTTCTCCCTCTTCCACTCCAAATTGGGTGCATCTGCAATGGTGCTAGGCTATTCTTACCTACAATCCTGTGTCATGCCTGTCATCTCTTTGCTGTCTTAGAAACCAATTCTATAGGGCCCTGTGGATTTTCTTACCAAGGTAAACTCCTTCATGCCCCCTTCTCTGCACATTTTCTTATCCCAGCAGAACCTTGTACACTTCTCTATACCTTAGCACACTACAGTTAGTAGTGTAAGGGGTCAGAGGGATCTTGAAGCTCTGCCTCAACCACAGGCTGTAAATGTATATTCTGTTGGACAGAGGTAGAGAATGGATAAATTGCAAAACTACACTTTTGATGAAACAAATTATGTTTTATGAACACTTTGAAGTTCAGCCCAGATGTTACAAGTGTAGATTCAGGATTAGGTTGCCTGAGTTTAAACTCGAGCAAGTCACACTGTGTGTTAGCTAGGTAACTTTGAGTGGATGACCTCGAGTAAATTAGTTAAACTCTCTGGGGTTCAACATTTTCTCAACTACACAATTGAAATAATGACAATAGTGCCTACTTTCTAGGGTTGTTGAGAAAATTAAATTAGATAATAAATGTAAGTATTCAGGACAATACATGCTTAAGCAATCAAGAAATGTCAGCTACTCCTATTCTTTTTAAATAAGTCATGAGGATACAACCCATCGATCCCAGCACATTTAAAGTTTATTTATTTACTTATTTGCCTTCCCCGTCACTCAAGTTGGGAGTACTGGTGGTGTAGTGCCTAAGATATTTGCCTGCTAACCAGAGGGTTGGAGGGTCAAACACATCAGTCATTCCTCAGGAGGAAAATTGGGCAATCTACTTCCCTAGAGATACCGCCTCGGAAACCCAAGGAGGGGTCATTATGAGTAGAATTGACTTGACAGCAATAAGTTTGGTTTTTTTTTTGTTTCACCCAAGTTAGTATGTGTCTACCTTCTAGTTAGTGGTTTACTCTCCCTTCCCTACACACCCCTCACAACCATCAAAGAATATTACTTTTTTTGTGAAACTTTTTCTTAACTTTTTATAGTAGTGGTCTCATACAATATTGGTCCTTTTGTGTTTGCCTAATTTCACTTAGGAGCTCTGGTAGCATAGTGCCTAAGGCACTTGACTGCTAACCAGGAGGCTGGCGGTTCAAACCCACCAGCCACTCCTCGGAAGGAAGGTTGGGCAATCCTACTTCCATAGTGATAACTGCCTTGGAAACCCAAGGAGGGGTCGCTAGGAGTCGGGGCCGACTTGATGGCAAATAACAACAATAACAATTTCACTCAGCAAAATGGCCTCTAAATTCATCCATCTTTAGAGATGTTTAGAAATTTTTCATTGTTCTTTAACATTAGATAATGTTCCATTGTGTGTAAGTACCATAGTTTGTTTATCTATTCATCTGATGGGCATTTAGGTTATCTGAATCTCTTTGCTATTGTGAATAATGCTGCGATGAAGATGGGTGTACATGTATCTGTTCATGTCATGGCTCTTATATCTCTAGGATACATACCTAGTAGTGGGATTGCTGGATCATACAGCATTTATATTTCCAGCTTTTAAAGTAGTGCCATACCATTTTTCACAGTGGTTGCACCATTTTACAGTCTTATCAGCTGTGTATAAGAGTTCCAATTTGTCCATACCTTCACCAGCATTTATAATTTTCTGAACTTTAATTGTGCTTTAATTGCAATGATATCCCATTGTTGTTTTGATTTGCATCTTTCTATGGTCAAAGCTGCACTGAAGGAATTAGTGAAAAACAAGGCTCCTGGAATTGATGGAATATCCCTTGAGATGTTTCTACAAATGGATGTCACACCGGAGGCACTCACTCAGCTATGCAAAGAGATTTGGAAGACAGCTACCTGGCAAACTGACTGGAAAAGATCCATATTTGTACCCATTCCAAAGAAAGGTGATCCCACAAAATGTGGAAATTATCAAACAATATCATTAATATCACACACAAATAAAATCTTACTGAAGATAATTCAAAAATGGTTGCAGCAGTATATTGACAGAAAACTTCCAGAAATGCAAGCTGGATTAAGAAGAGGATGTGAAACAAGGGATGTCAGATGAATCTTGGCTGAAAGTAAAGAATACCAGAGAGATGTTTACTTGTGTTTTATTGACTATGCAAAAGCATTCAATTGTGTGGATCATAACAAATTATGGATAATATTGAGAAGCATGGGAATTCCAGAACACTTAATTGTACTCATGAGGAACCTGTACATAGACCAGGAGGCTGTCGTTTGAACAGAGCAAGGGAATACTGCATGGTTTAAAATTGGGAAGGGAGTGCACCAGGGTTGTATCCTTTCACTATACTTTTTCAATCTGTATGGTGAGCAAATAATCCAGGAAACTGGACTATATGAAGAAGAGCATGGGATCAGGATTGGAGGAAGACTCGTTAACAACCTGCAACACGCAGATTATACAACTTTGCTTACTGAAAATGAGGGTGACTTGAAGCACTTACTGATGAAGTTTGAAGACTACAGTCTGCAGTATGGATTACACTTCAAAATAAAGAATCAAAAAATCCTCACAACTGCACCAATTAGCAGCATCATGATAAATGGAGAAAAGATTGATGCTCTCAAAGACTTCATATTACTTGGTTCTGTAATCAACACCAACAGAAGCAGCAGTCAAGACATCAGATGACATATCACATTGGACAAATCTGCTGCAAAAGCCCTCTTTTAAGTGCTGAAGAGCAAAAACTAAGGGGTGCTCAACTCAAGCCATGATATTTTCAATCGCCTCATATGCATGTGAGAGCTGGACAATGAATAAGGTAGACCAAAGAAGAGTTGATGCTTTTGAGTTGTGGTGCTGGCGAAGAATGCTGAAAGTACCACGGACTACTAAAAGAACTAACAAGTCTGTCCTGGAGGAAGTAAGTGCAGCTGGAATGCTCCTTGGAAGCAAGAATGTCCTGACTTCATCTTACCTACTTTGGTCATGTTGTCAGAAGGAACCATTCCCTGGAGAAGGATGTCATGTTTGGTAAGGTGGAGGGTCGACAAAAGAGGGGAAAGCCCTCAACAAGTTGGATTGGCACAATGGTGGCTGCAATGGGCTCAAGTATAGCAAGGATCGTGGAGCTGGTGTGGGACCAGGCAGTGTTTCGTTCTGCTGTGCATAGGGTTGCTATGAGTTGGAGATGACTTAATGGCACCTAACAACAACGGTTAATGATCACGAGAATTTCTTCATATGTTTGTTAGCTAACTGAATGTCTTCTTTGGAGAAATGTCTGTTTATATCCTCTACCCATTTTTTAATTGATTTTTTTTTGTTGTTACATTTGTTTTTAAGTTGTTGAAATGTCTATAAATCTTAGAGATTAGCCCCCTATCTGAAATGCTGCCACCCGCTCCCCCAGTCTCTGGGTTCTCTTTTCACTCTTTTAGTGAAATTTTTGTCGCATATAAGTGTATAATATTTAGGAGGTCAAACCCACCACCCACTCCTCAGAAGGGAGGTTGGGCAATCTACTTTCATAGTGATACTGCCTCAGAAACCCAAGGAGGGGTCTCTATGAGTCAGGTCTGACTTGACAGCACATAACAACAACAACAACAACAATCATTTATTTTCTCTTCTGGTACCTATGTGTTTTTAGTTATATTCAATAGTGTGTTTATGCCATATGTGCCAGTTAAGGTTGTGTGCCAATTTGGTTGGGCTGTGGTTTTGAGTGTCTGGGCAGCAGGATACAGTGATTCCTCATAATATTGTAATCACCTCCAGGGTGAAATCTGCTGTGAGCAGTTAAGTAGTTGCCTTTGGAGTCTGGCCTGCTTCCAGTATATAAGGAGCTTTGAGAAAGGTCTCTAGATTTTTGGCATATCTGGATCCTGTATTTGGCCAAGTTCTTCATCTCAGCAGCCAGCCACGTAGCCCACCAATCTTGGGATCGTGCTGTTTTACCTGCCAACCTGGGGTTCATCAGCCTCTGCAGCTTGCAGTTGCCTGAGTTAGGAGATGTATCTAGCTCCAGTAAGTCTGGGGTAAGAGGCAGAGCTGAAGCCCAAGGTTGAGGGACCTTCACCCAGTCCCTAAGGCCAGCATTCTGAATTTGGACTTCTAGTTTCCTAAACTGTAAGAGAATAAATTCCTGTTTGTTAAAGTCATCCACTTGTGGTATTAATATTAAAACAGCCCTAGAGAACCAAGAGCCATGTATCAGGGCCCCTAAGTTTGTCCCTATTTTTGATTTGATTGTCTTTATAGCTTTAGGGTATATGTTCAGGTCTTTAATCCAATTTGAGTTCATTTTTGTGTATAATGTGCGATATAAGTTCTGTTTCATTTTTTCTGCAAATGGATATCCAGTTTTGCTAGCACTATTTATTAAAGAGACCATTTCTTCCCTAAATGAAGATGCAAGTGGATATCCAGTTTTGCTAGCACTATTTATTAAAGAGACAGACCATTTCTTCCCTAAATGAAGAATTTTGGCCCTTTGTCAAAGATCAGTTGTCCATTGGTGGATGGATTTACTTCTGGGTTCTCAATTCTGTTTGTCTGATCTGTGTGTCTGTTGTTGTACCAGTACTAGGCTGTTTTAACTACCATAGCTGTATAATAGGTTTTGAGATAGCGTAATGTGAGGCCTCTTGCTTTGTTATTCTTTTTTAGTAGTGCTTTACTTAACTTGACTCTCATTCCCTTGTAAGGATCTCTGGTGGCACAGTGCCTAAGGCATGTGACTGCTAATCAGAAGGTTGGTGGTTCAAACCCAGCAGCAGGTCTGTGGAAGGAAGATGAGGCAGTCTACTTCCATAAAGATTTACTGCCTTGGAAACCCAATGGGGGTCACTATGAGTCAGAATTAACTTGATGGTAGTGGGTTCATTCTTTTCCATATAAAGTTGGTGATTAGATTTTCCATCTCTTTGAAGAAAGATGATGGAATCTAGATTGGGATTGCATTGTATCTGTAGATGGCTTTGGGTAATATTGACATTTTCAAGATGTAAAGTCTTCGTATCCATGAGCATTTATATAGCTTTTATTTTTCCTTCTTGTAACAGTGTTTGTAGTTTTCTTTGTATAAATCTTTTGTTCTCTGGTTAGATTTATTCCCAAACCTTAATCTTTTGGGTGGTTATTGTAAATGACATTGCTCCCCTAATTTCCTTTTGAGAGTTGCCTTCATTAGTGTAAAGGAATCTGACTAATTTTTTTGTGTTGATCTTCTACCTGCCACATTGCTGAATCTTTCAGTTAGTTCCAGTGATTTTCATACTGAATCTTTGGGATTTTTTATGTATAAAATCATATAAAATGCAAATAGAGATAATTTTACTTTTTCTTTGCCAGTTTGGATACCATTTATTTCCCTTTATTGCTCTGGAAAGAACTTCCATTACAATATTGAATAGGAGTGGTGATAAAGGACATCCTTATCTGGTACCTATTTGTAAGGGGAATGTTTTCAATCTCTCCTCATTGAGAATAATGTTGACCATTGGTTTTGTATAGATTCTCTTAATTACGTTGAGGGATTTCTTTTCTATTCTTATTTTGTTCAGCATTATTATCAGAAATGGTAGTTGGATTTTCTCAAATGCCTTTTTTTGCATTGATTGATATAATCATGTGTGTTCTTTTCCTTTGTTTTATGTATGTGTTGAATTACATTCATTGGTTTCCTAATGTTAAACCATCCTTGCATATCTGGTACAAATCTGACTTGGTCATGTTATATACTTTTATTTATTTATTTATTTTTGATATGCTGTTGGAGTCTATTAGCTAAGATTTTGTTGAATATTTTTTGCATCATATTCATGAGAAATATAATTTACTTTTTCTTTTTAAATTGTGATTTGGGTGAGGATTTACAGAGCAAATTTCTATAATTTACTTTTGAATGATGTCTTTGCCTGGAACTGGCATCAGGGTTATCTCCCTTTATAAAATGAATTTTACAGTATTCTCTCCTTTTCCATATTCTGCAATAGTTTGAGTAGAATTGTTGTCAGCTCATTTGTGAATGTTTTGTAGAACTTGCCAGTGAAGCCATCTGGGCCAGGACTTTTTTAATCATCATTGTTATTGTTGGTAGTTTTGTTTATGACCTGTTCAATTCCTGCTTTTCTATTGGGTCTGTTCAAATTTTCTACCTCAGTCTGTGTTAGTTTAGGTCAGCAGTGTGTTTCCAGAAATCTGTCCATTTTTTCTAAGTTTTCAAATTTGTTGGAGTACAGTTCTTCATAGTATCTTGATACTACCCTTTTTAGTTTTGTTGGTTCTGTTGTAACATTGCCCATTTCCTTTCTTATTCCTGTTATTTTTATCTTCTCTTTATTTTCCTTTGTTAAATTTGCCAGTGGTTTGCCAATTTTATTATTTTTTTCAAAGAACTCATTTCTAGTCCTATTGATTCTTTATATTGTCTTTTTGTTTCCTGTAGTTCCACTATCTTTATTATTTCTTTTCTTCTGGTGACTGTAGGCTTATTTTGCCAATATTTTTCTAATTGTGGCAGATGTTGAGTTAATTTTTTCTTCTTTTTGATCTGTGCATTTATTGTTTTAAATTGTCTTCTGAGCACTGCTTTTACTGTATCCCAAAGACTTTAGTATGTTGTTTTTCCATTCTCGTTTGATTCAAGGAATTTTTAAATTTTATTTTTTAAAAAATTTTCTTCCATTACCCAGTAGTTTAAAAGCTGGGTGTTATTCATTTTCCATGTGTTTTATTTTTATTCCCTGATAGTCCTATTGTTGATTTCTAATTTTATAGTATTGTGATCTGAAAAGATGTTTTGCAGTATTTCGATGCTTTTAAATTACTGAGGCTTGCTTTGTGACCTACATATGGTCTATTCTGATAATGTTCCATGTGTGCTGGAAAAGAATATATATGGTTCTGTTGTTGAGTAAAGTGTTCTGTATATGTCTGTAAGGTCAAATTGGCGGATTTTATTGTTTAGTCAATTGTTGAGTTATTCTGGTTGTTCTATTCTATGTTGAAAGTAGTGTATTAAAGTCTCCTATAATAGCAGGAGTATTGTCTTCCACTTGTCTGTCAGTTTGTTGTTCTGTGGTGGCTTGTGTGTTGTTGTGAGGCTGGAGGCTATGCCACTGGTGTGTCAAATACCAGCAGTGTTATCCTTGGTGGACAGGTTTCACTGAAGATTCCAGACTAAGACAGACTTGGAAGAAGGAAGGAGCCATCCACTTCTCAAAGAGTTGGTCAGTGAAAACCTTATGAATAGCAGTGAAACACTGCTGTATCACTGGAAAACTTTATGAGTAGCCCTGAAACATTGTCCAACATAGTGCCAGAAGATGAGCCTTCCAGGTCAGAAGACACTCCAAATACCACTGGGGAAGAGCTGCCTCCTCAAAGTAAAGTCACCCTTAATGATGTGGATAGAGTAAAGCTTTTGGGACCTCGATTTGCTTATGTGGTATGACTCAAAATGGGAAGAAACATCCATTAATAATCGGAACATGGAATGTATGAAATAAGAATTGAGGAAAATTGGAAGTTGTAAAAAATGAAATAGAATGCATAAAGATAGATGTCCTAGGAGTTAGTGAGCTGAAATGGATTGGTTTGGCCATTTTAAATTGGACAATCATGTGATCTATTATGCCAGGAATGACAAATTAAAAAGAAATGGTGTGGCATTCATTGTCACAAAAATGTTTCAAACTCTATCCTAAAGTACAATGCTGCCAGTGATAGGATAATATCCACACACATGTACAAGGAAGACATTATTCAAACTTATGCACCTACCACCAAAGCCAAAGATGAGGAAATTGATGATTTTTGTCAACTTCTGCAGTCTGAAATTGACCAAACATGCAATCAAGGTGTGTTGATTATTACTAGTTATTGAAATGCAAAAGTTGGAAACAAAGAAGAAACACCAGTAGTTGGAAACATGGCTTTGGTGATAGAAATGCTGCTGGAGATCGCATGATAGAATTTTGCAAGACTAATGACTTATTCATTGCAAATATGGTGGCTACACACGTGGACTTCACCAGATGGAATACACAGGAATTAGATTGACTACATCTGTGGAAAGAGGCAATGGAGAAGCTCAATATCTTGAACCAAAAAAAAAAAAAAAAAGGCCAGGGATCTTGGCTGAAAGCAAAGAATACCAGAAAGATGTTTACCTGTGTTTTATTGATCATGCAAAGGCATTCGATTGTGTGGATCATAACAAGTTATGGAAAACATTGAGAAGAATGGGAATTCCAGAACACTTAATTGTGCTCATGAGGAATCTGTATATAGACTAGGAGGCTGCCGTTGCAACAGAACAAGGGAATATTGCATGGTTTTTAATCAGGAAGGGAGTGTGTCAGGGTTGTATCCTTTCATCATACTTATTCAATCTGTATGCTGAGCAAATAATCTGAGAAACCAGACTATATGGAGAAGAACATGGTATCAGGATTGTAGGAAGACTTTTTAGAGCCTGTGATATACAGATGACACAACTTTGCTTGCTGAAAGTGAAGATGACTTGAAGCACTGACTGATAAAGATTAAAGGCTGCAGTATGGATAACATCTCAACATAAAGAAAACAAAAATCCTCACTACTGGACCAATAAGCAGCATCACTATAACTGGAGAAAAATTGAATTTGTCAAAGATTTCATATCACTTGTTTCCACAATTAACACCAATGGAAGCAGCAGTCAAGAAATCAGATGATGTATTCCACTGGAATAATCTGCTGCAAAAGACCTCTTGAAAGTTCTGAAGAGCGAAAATGTCTCTTTGAAGAGTAATGTGCACCTAACAAAAGCCATGGTGTTTTCAATCACTTTATATGCATATGAAAGCTGAAGAATGGATAAGGAAGATTGAAGAAGAGTTGTTGCTTTTGAGTTGTAGTGTTGGTGAAGAATACTGAAAGTACCGTGGAGTGCCAGAAGAATGTCTTGCAAGAAGGGCAGCCAGAATGCTCCTTGGAAGTGAGAATGGCCAGATTTTGTCTGACCTACTTTGGTCAAATTTGTCAGAAGGGACCATTCCCTGGAGAAGGAGATCATGCTTGGTAGAGTGGAGGGTCAGCGAAAATGGAGAATGCCCTCAACAAGTTGGATTGACACAGTGGCTACAACAATTTGCTCAGGCATAGCAAGGATTGTGAGGCTTGGCACAGGCCTGTGCAGTGTTTTGTTCTATTGTACTTAGAATTGCTGTGAGTCAGAGCTGACTTGATGGCACCTAACAACAACAACACTATTATTGTCAACTTATGTATTTATCTTTTCAATTCTGTTAATGTTTGATTTATGTATTTTAGGGCTCTTTCATTGGGTGCATAGATAATTATTATGGTTTTGTCCTCTTGTTTGATTGATCCTTTAATCATTATATAACACCCTTCTCTGTATTTTATGGGAGTTATTGTGTTAAAGCCTATTTTCTCCAGAAATTAATATTGCCATTCCTATTTTTTCTTGACTGCCATTTTCTTGATATGTATATTTTTTCATTCTTTGATTCTTAGTGTATTTCTGTCTTTGTGTCTCTTGTAGGCAGCATATTGCTGGGTCATTTTTTAAAAATCCATTTTTCCAGAGACAACAAAACATCTTGTAAGAGAGACTCATCAGCTCGGGACCATAGTCTCAGGGGATATCATGCTCAATTGGCACACATAGTTCACAAAAATTTTGTTCTACAGCCTACATTGGTGAGTAGTGACTGGGGTCTTAAAAACTTCTGAGTGGCAATCTAAGATGCATCTGTTGGTCTCCGCTCATCTGGAACAAAGAAGAGTGAAGCAAATAAAAGTCATCTGGGAACAATTAGCTCAAAGATAAGATGGACCATGAGGACCTCAGCCTCCAAGAACTGAGACCAGAAGAACTAGACGGTGCCTGGCTACCATTGCCGATTGTTCGGAAAGGGATCAAATCTGGATATCCTGGATAGAGTGGGAGGAAAAATGTGGAAAAAAATTGAAAAACTAAAAAATGACCAGAATCACTGGTCAGAAAGAGACTGGTGGAACACCCAAGGCTATGGTCCTGGGTTACCTTTTTGGCCTAGACATGGACTTACTTACATGGATTGGCTCTCAGCCTAACAGTAGAAAGACCTACACACAGAACTCCTACCCTAGGTTGATGCACCCACCTACTCTAGTGAGATGCACCCCTTAGATCAATCAGCCATGAGACACCAGAGGGGTAGCACTCACATAGAGGGAAAGGTGGACAGATAGGAATGCATAGATAAGAAAGGCAGAGGGAGGGGGTAGTCACAGAAGGGAGGATAGTTTTTTATGGCTGGGGACAGTAATCAGGGCCATGAAATCAGATGTGCATGAACTGTTGAATGTAAAACAAGTTTGCTATGTAAATTTGCACCCAAAGCACAATAAAAGAAAAAAATAAATAAAAATCCAGTTTGCAATTCACTGTGTCTTGATTGGCACATTTAATCCATTTCCATTAAGTGTAATTATTGACAAGTATGAATTGATTAGGAGCTCTGGTAGCATAGTGCCTAAGCCTCTTGACTGCTTACCAGAAGGCTGGCAGTTCATACCCACCAGCCACTCCTTGGAAGGAAGATAGGGCAATCTACTTCCATAGTGATACTGCCTCAGAAACCCAAGGAGAGGTCGCTATGTGTTGGGTCTGACTTGATGGCACATAACAACAACAACAACATGGATCGATTACTGTCATTTATTTATTTATATACTTTTGTGGTATTGCTGATTACTTTGTTCCATATAATTTTTGGTGGTAAGATCATTCCCCCTCCCCCCAATTTAATTGTGATATGAATGAAAATTTACAGAACAAATTCATTTCTCATACAGAATTTCATACACATTTTGTTTCATGGCATTGACTGCAATTGCCCACAATGTAACAGCTCTCTTCCATTTCCTCCCCATAGTACCTCTTCCCTGTGTCCTTCCCTCTCATGCACTCCCACCCCCTGTGCTTTCTCCCAGTGCAAACACTGGCCTTCTGTTCTCCCATGATTGATTCCTCCAAGGAGTGTATCTACTTGACACAACTGTTCACCCCATATGCCTGTCTACTGTTTGGCTAGAAGCCACAGGAGTGATTTCAGTTCCAGACCTGAAGCGTAACTAGGGGCCATAGTCTCAGGGGTCTCACCAGGCTCTATCAGACTAGCAAACCTGGTCTTTATTTTTATGATTTTGAGTTTTGTTCCACATTGTTCTCCCACTCTATCCAGGATTTCTTGCATCAGTCCCGCTCTGAGTGGTTGACCATTGTAGCTGGGCACCTCTAGTTCTGGTGTCATGGTCATATAGGCTGAGGATTGCATAGTTTACTAGTCTCTTGGACTAATTTTTTCCATGTGTCTTTGGTTTCTGTGGTGGTTAAATTTGTGTGTCAACTTGGCTGGGCCTGGTTGAGTGGCTGGGCAGCTGAATGTAGTTATTCCTTGTGGTGAGATTGGTAATTAACTCCATGGTGAAATCTATTGGAGCAGCTGAGTAGCTGCTTTGGGTATGTGGTCTGCTTCCTGTATATACAAAACAGCTTTGGGAATGGACTCTAGCTTATGGCATGCTTGAATTCTGCATGTAGCCAGGTTGCTGTTCAGCAGCCTGCCATGCTATGCCAACATTGGGACCTTTAATGGACTTGAATTAATGGCCTGCCATGTGGTTTGGTAACTTCAGAACTGTGCCTTATTACTTGTCAACCTTGGGCTTCTCAGCCTCAGAAGCCAGCAGCTGAATGAAGAAAAGCCTCCAGCTTCACGGGGCCAGCAGCAGGAGGCAGAGCTGAAGGCCAAGGTTGAGGGGCTTTCATCCAGCCCCTAGAGCCTGGCACTGTGAACTCGGACTTAAAGCCTCCAAATTGTAAGAATAAACTCCTGTTTGTTCAAACCATTCCATTTGTGGTATTTCTGTTAGAGTAGCACTATGTAACCAAAACAGTTTCCTTCATTCTTCTTTGCTCTGGATGAGGAGAGACCCATAGTTGCATCTAGATGGCCACTTGCAAGATTTTAAGTCCCCAGTCGCTACTCAGCAAAGTAGGATGTAGAACAATGTTTTTGTGTAGTATGTTATGCCAATTGAGTTGATTTTCTCTGCCATCATCGTTCCAAGCCCACAGCTCCAACTGCTGGCTTCCTCCAGGTAGCTGCCTGTGGCCAAGGAGCCACAACAACCTTGCCCCTTTTCAGTTCTATTGTACAGCCAGATATTCTTACAGCATCTACAAATACACATGTAGAAACATCATCTGCCAACCCTGTAATTTGTCATGGGCACACTCCCTGCTGCCTAGACATACCTGACCATTCAGCCTGTCCACTTATCTATCCACCCATAGATTGTGGTGAGGTCATTTGTTTATAAATTTTCTTATCATTTCATTTGTTGCTATTGTTTTAGTATTTTCTAAACACCCATGACTTTCTTATTTCTTATTTTGATAAAGTTTATTATTATTATTTCTCTGAGGTTATTTTATGATTTATTATTTTTTCCCCCAAGTTTAAAACAGTCCTTTGTATCTTAAAATTGTCTTGACTTCCTCTCCATTTGGAAGTTCGGTAACTGCATGATTTATTCCTTCTTTTTGTTTTGTAGTTTTCCTCATTTACAAAATGATGTCTCTTGTTCCCTGTTTTCAGTCTAGTAAGTTTATTTTACTTTGACACTTCTATATCTGAGTTGGCTTCTGGGTGATCTTCTCTTGTGTGTTAATCTCAGATTGCTATCTGCTGTTGTTTGTTCTCTGTCTGAAGGACTCCCTTTGGCAACTCTTGTAAGTTTAGTCTAGTTTTTACAAATTCCCTTAATTTCTGTTTATCTGGAAATGTCTTAATATCACCATCATATTTCAGGGACAATTTTCCTGGATATATAATTCTTAGGTGACATTTTTCTTCTTTCAGAATTTTATGTATGTCATTCCATTAGCTTCTTGTCTGTGTGGTTTCTGTTGAGAAATCAGAGCTTAGTCTTTATTGGTGGCCCTTTGTAAGTAACTTTTAGGTTTCCTTTGCTGCTTTCAAGATTCTTTTTGTCTTTGGTTTGGAAGTTATGATTATGATATGTCTTGATGGTTTTCTTTTGGGGTATATCCTGTTTGGTGTTTGTTGAAATTCTTGAATGCATACCTTCTCATCTTTCATCATATTAGGGAAGTTCTCTTCCAATATATCTTTGACAATTTTCTCTGTGGTTTTATTTGTTTATTCCTGTTCTGGAATTCTGTTCACATGTGTGATTCTTCTTGATGATGTCCCACATAAGTTTTAGGCTTTCTTCTTCTTTTTTTCTTCTTGGTTGTTCTCTTAACGAAGTGATACTGAGAGATTTGTCTTCAGTTTGGTAATTTTGTCTTCCATTTCAGTCTTGCTAATTCTGTCTTCCATTGATTCAATTCTACTCTTTTGCCCTTGTAATGTGTTATCTAATTCTGAAACCTTAGTATTAATCTTCTATATTTCTATTTGCTGTTTTCATATGGCTTCTATTATTTTCTTTTGTCAGTTTATTCTAGTATTGTTTTCTGAATTCCTCCAGAGATTTTTCTATGTTTACCTTGGTTTTGTCAGTGTTCTCATTGATCTTTTCTCAATTCTCTAAAGTACCTAAAAAAGGTTCATTCAAATTCCTTTCCAGGTAATCTCAAGGCCATTTCTTCCTCAGGCACATTTTCTGAGTCTGTACTTTGGTCCCTTGTTAGTACTATTTTATCTTGCTTTATTGTGTGAACTAGGAATGTCAGTTGTCTCTGAGATATTGTGATATCATTGTATTTTGTAGTTAACAGGTAATTGTATGTTAGTGTTATTCACCTAACTCCCCCCCCCCACTTTATTTTGTTATGATATACTAAGCAAGGGGGAGCTCTGGTATAATAGTGCCTAAGGCACTTGACTGCTAACCAG
>NW_006922355.1:99656-108169 GCF_000298275.1 Orycteropus afer afer
TGACTGCTAACCAGAAGCCTGGCAGTTCAAACCCACCAGCCACTCCTCAGAAGGAAGGTTGGGCAATCTACTTCTGTAGTGATACTGGCTCAGAAACCCAAGGAGAGGTCGCTATGAGTTAGGTCTGACTTGATGCCACATAACGACAACAACATATCTAAGAAAGTGGGGGCTGTTATGTTACTATATTCACTTGTTTGACAGCACTTAGCCATTACCCACCTGTCCCTCATGAATGTGATAGAGGGTGAGAATGCATTCATAGATCTCTGTTTGCTGTTTATGTAATGCATTTGCTGGTACATTGTGCTGGTATTGGTCACTGCCTATCATTGATCACTTGGTGCAGAAGCAGGTGGCAGCTCTCACCCAGTGGGTGGGTGGAACTGCAAGAGGTATAGTTGGGAAGTTGTGAGCATGGTTGCTGTCACCTGCTTGGTGGGACAAAAAACAAAAAATAACAAAAATAAAAAATAAAAACAAGAGAACTAAAAACACAAACAACCTAAACAAACAACAACTACAAAAAGAATAAAAAATAAACAAAAAGAAAATAAAAAGGAGAAAGAAAAGAAACACTTTTCATGGGGAGTGATCAAAGAAAAGAGAGAAAGAGCAAGAGAATAGGAAAGAAAAAGATAAATACAAAAAGAAAAACAATGGGTGGAAAAACAAAAAAGAAGAAAAGAGAAAAACGTGAACAAGAGAAAGAAAACAAGAATGAGTGATGGGAAAGAAAAGAAAAAATAGAAAGGAAGGAAAAAATGATTTTTTTTTTTTTTTAAAGAGAGAAAACATGAGAGGGCAGGACATTTGGGTGGTATTCCTACTGGCTGAGCAGGCAGCAGGGAGCAGAAAGAGTTCCTACCATCCCAAAGACAGCTGAGGGCAGGGTGCCTTGTGTCAGGAGTTCTTGCTGCCCCAAAAGTACCTGGGCTTAGAGCACCTTGCCCCAGAAAAAATTCCTGCCATCTGTGGCTAGGTCACCTGGTCCCCAAAAATGTTCCTGTCATTCCAAAAGGTGGCTGAGTATAGATACTTGGTCTCAGAATATGTTCCTGCCAGCCCAAAAGATGGCTGGGAGAAGGATACCTGGTCCTGGAACTAGTTCTTGCCTGCTCAGAAGGCAGCTGAGAGCAGGGTGCCACATGTGGAATGGAATTCCTGCCTGTCCAGAAGGTGGGTGGAGATGGAGTATCACTGCACTTCTGTTCACCAGGAAGGTGGGAGGTACAGGGGGAATATCACACCTTTCTGGTTGCCAGCCACTAGTGTGATTGCCCTTGTAGTCCTCTGGTAGTGGAGCTGATTATCAAGTTACTGTCCTTATCAGAATGCTCCTTGCAAATATTCAAAATGACTATGCCATCATGTGAGTCGATAGTCCCCAGTTCCATTTGTCTCCTCATTCACTGTTTTCACCCAGTTTCTTCTACTAGTCAGTATTTAATCCACTTCATCTTTCCTTTCAAAGCTCAACGTTCCAGAATTATCATCTCTATCTGTTTCAATTGGTTTCTCTTTCTTGTAGAGTGTCTGGATAGCTTGTCTGCCTATTCTGTCATCTTGCTGAAAGTGCCACATTTAAAGTCTTAAGTGATGTGGAAGGATTCAATTTCAATCAGGCTGCAGACCTGTGGCTTTGAGGTGTTGGCAGTGGGGCCATCCTGGCCAGATTTTTTGGCCCTACAGCAAACACTCAGATTGTGGTGGTTTGACCATCCTGAACTTAGTCCAACTAGGCTCACCTGGATGGTGATTCTGAGGAGGTACTCTTTCCTTTCCCTTCCCATTTTGGGAAAGGTGTGTCTTCACCACAGAGCCCTGTCCCAGGAACTACTAATAAAATCTCATGTGTGGAGTCAAGGTTCAGATTTCTGGGAGGCTGGGATGTCTTGGTGGCACCACACTGTCCTCATGCAGGGAGGGCCACCTTCAGATGCCCACTGTCTGCATGCAGCTTGGGAGTCACTCCTCCATACAAGAGTGGGCTTTGTGGAGGCTCTAGGGTGACCTGATTCCTGCTTGCCACTCAAAGTTCCTGCTTCCCACAATTTTGTTTCATTTGTATAGGCAATTCTGAGGTCAGACATCTGTGTGGGGTTGAGAGGACTGTAAGTAGTCCCTGCATTCATAGGTAATCACTGTTTGCATCCCAAATTGGAGTGCCGGGGATAAATTTCAAGAAAATTCTCTCCTATCCAGATGGAGAGGGACAGGAGGGTTACATATACCTGGGTTTCAGCAGAGTCTTCCTAGCCCTTTACCCCTAGCATGGTCATGCCCACCTTTGGGTATAGGGCAGGTACTTGGGCCCCAGGGGTCTGAGGTCCATCTCACCAGACTTAGACACACAATTGTATCAGGTATGGCAGAAACGCAGAAGTGCTTCACTTCTGGGGCATTTTCTGGAAAACCTTCTACCATGGATATTTTTATTCTGGCTTCTAGCTTTTGGAAAATATATTTCACATGTCACACATTCAATTAAAAAAATGTTAGGTGCCATCAAGTCACTTCTGACCCATGACAACCCTATATATAGCAGAGCAAAACACGCTTGGTCCTGTGCCATTCTTACAATTGTTACCATATTTCAGCCCATTTTCACACCCACTGTGTCATAAATGTTGGGAAAACAAATAAAATATTGTATTTAATTTGTACATGTTGTGCATTTCTTGATATGCAGCTCAATGAGAGGTATTTGGTGGGTCTGCACTTCAATACAGCTCCAGTTTTGTTGCAGCTCTAATTTTTCTCAAGAAACATGAGACATCCTGGGACCTCCATCTGGCTTCTCTAATGATGGTGGAAAGACCAGGGACCTCATGGTCTTGTACTATTCAAGACCCAGCCTGAGCAGGACGGGCAAGAAGGGCTGTGGGAAGACCCAGAACCAGAATTCCTGCTGGGCATGGCCAGGGATGCTGGGCATAGGCTGATGTCTTGTCCTATTATTAACTTTTGGCTGGGCCCCATTTTATTACCTCTTACCCCCCCCCCTTTTTTTGCTTTCCTAGGAAGGAGGGGAATGAGGCAAAGACCCATGGTTCTGAGTCTAGGTGGGATATGTGATCTATTTCCCAGATGGATTCCAGAAGACCCTTGTATAAGTGAGATGTACAGTAGGCAAGGTGGATGGGGCAGAGTCAACGAAGGAAAAGGAAACACAAAGCAGGTACAATCTCTTGTCCCCCACATCCCTACAATGCCCCCTCATCTTGCTTAGCAGTTTTATTCCCACTCCCTACTGCACAGGGAAAGTCCAAAACCTCTTCAACCCCCTCAAGTTCATGCCTCTTGCACCCTCTTGTTTGCTCAGTTCTGCCTTCTTACTCCTGTCCCCTTTTCCCTTAGTCTTCTCACCTTCCTATTCAGACCCCTTGCCTTTCCCCAGGTGTCCCGTCAGAATGTACCTGTGTGTTGTGCTCCAGGTGTGTCCCTGCTGCCAGTCCTTGTCCCTGCTCTGATTACTAACTGCCCTTCCTGTAGCTATATGACTCTATTGGACCCTGCCCTGGGAGGGAGGGGCAGGGTGAGGCATGAGCTGACTGAGATGGAAACCTGTGGTTCAGTGGGTTCCACAGGGTGAGAGTGGCAGTATGAGGAAATGTGTGGGGCTCTGGCAGCTGTGGGCTAAGGAGATTCTGTTGCCCCTTCAGGTGTCCAAGATCTGAACACCCTCTCCTTTCCCTACTTCATGCCTAAGGGTCACTTGTGTTTCCCCAGTAGCATATATGTAAATTTGCTTTCCTGTTACTCCTGTCAGTGGAGCACCATCCACAACAGTTGTCTCTGTGCCTGCATCATTCTTTAAAGTGGCTTATGAGCTTCTGTGGCCAGAGATAAGGATGGGAAAATTAACTAGCAGGTAATGTCACCTGAAGCAGATGTACAGACACCAACAAGGCTGATGGGACTGACATCAGCATCACAAACAGATTTTGACCCTATGTAGAACAGGGAGTCAGGGGAAATATTTTAGGTGAGAAAAGCCAAAGAGTTGAGACTCTAGAAGGTCTTATTAGTGATCTATGGGACCATATGGGGCTCAGAAGGGAGTGAAGAGTTGTTTGGGGAGATGGCAGTTCAGGAGGGCTGAAGCCATGGCCCACAGGGAGGATAAGAGAAGGAAGGCCTAAGCAGCACCTGGTCAAGGAGGGGGGTATGAATGAAGCTGACTAGTTAGGTGGAAATGGCAATATGAAACAGGAGGAAGTGACCATTATGGGGAAGAGCAGAGTGGGAGAAGTGCATACTGGAGGACTGCTGGGGATTGCACATTCTTCTGTGATGATGTCACCATGCAGGTCATTTTAGTGTTTGTTGGCAATTACATGAAGGGAGAAAGAATGCCATTAATCAGCTTGGTTCTTTTTTGCAACTGCAAAAAAGCATTGCAACTTCCAGCAAGATGATGGAATAGGCAAACAAGCAACCCAACCTGCTACAACAAAGAAATGAGAAACCAAATGAAACAGGTACAGATGAAAATCCTGGTACCTGAGCTTGGAAGGAAAAGATAGAGAAGTGTATCAAATATTGACTAGAAGAAACTTAATGAAAATAGCAAACAATGAGACAAATGGAGCTCTGAACTGTCAACAGACCAGATAGTACAGCCATTTTGAATTTTTGAAAACAGCATTCCTATTGGGATTGCAACCTGATAATTGGCTCTGCCTGCTGGGGATTCATATAGCTGCACAGGCACACACACGTTAGTAGCTGGCAACCAGAAAGATGTTATACTCTCCTTGTTCCTCACACCCTTCCAGTGATCAGAGGTGTGGCCACACACTTCCACCTTCTGGACCACCAGAAATTCCATCCTAGATTGGCTTCCCTACTGACAGCCATCTCCTGGGCAGATAGAAACTCATTCCAGGGTCAGGTGCCCTGACTCCAGACACATTTTTGGCCAGCCAGAATTTCTTCTGGGTCCAGGCATCTTGCCTCTAGCTGTCTTTTGGGTCATCAGGAACTCCTTCTGGGATCAGATGCCCTGCCCCCAGCTGCATTTTTGGCTGGCAGGAACTCCTACGTCCAGACACCATGACCTCAGCCACCTGCTGGACTTGCAGGAAATCCTTCTGGAATCTGGTGCTCTGTCCCTTGCCAACAGCTCAGCCAGATGGAACATCACAGGTTGCTCACCCCCCTCAGTTTTCTCCTTAATTTTTAAATTTTCTTCTCTTTGTCTTTCCTATTTTTTTGTTTTTGTGTTCCCCTTCCACTTTTAAAATTTCTTTTCTTCTTTCTCTCTTTGCATTTTTCCATCCTCTGTTTTTCTTTTGTATGTTTATTTTTTCTTAATTATTCCCTTTCCCTTGTTCTCCTTTCCTTTCTCCCCTCCTCAATTTTTGTTTTGTTCCTTTCTTTTTTCTCCTCATTCACATTTTCCTCTTTATGTATTTGTTATTGTATGTTTGTTTTTCTTTTATTTATAATTTTCTTTTTTGTTGTGCTGTTTGTATTTTTTGTCCTTTTTGTTTTCAGTCCCACCCAGCAGGAGAGATCAACCATGCCCACATGACTCAACCACATCAATAACTTCTGCAGTCCCACCCACTGGATGATGGCCATAACCTGCTTCTATACCTACTGATCAATAATAGATAACAACCAACACCAGCCCTACTTGTCTTCAACTGCTCCACATGGACAGCAAATAGAGAATTGTGCACACATTCTCATTTTCTGTCACACACACACAAGGAGACAAGTGCTGGACATTTAAGTGTTACCAAACTAATGAACAGAGTAACACACCAGTCCCACTCATTAGAACATATCAAAATCAATAAAGCAAAAAAAAAAAAAAAAGAAAGAAAGGAGGGTGGGGCAAAACACACCAACACATAATCACCAATTACATGCAACAGCATCACTATGTCTTAGAGACAACAGACAATCTCAGTTCACACAAAGAACCAAGATACAGTGGTAAGATACAGAGCCAGAAAACTTCCCTGAGGAAGAAATAACATTGGGACTACCTGATAAGGATTTGAAAATAATTTTGTTTAGGTACTTTCAAAAAACTAAGAACAGATCAAGGAAAACACAGACAAAATCAAGGAAAATAGAGATAAAATTCTATGAGAATTCAGGAAAACAATACAAAAAAATACTGATAAAATAAATGAAAAATTAGAAATCATACAAAAACAGCAAATAAAAATCCAGAAGATTGATACTACGATTTCAGAAACAGATAACATGTTGGAAGGACAAAAGGAATAGAATTGAATCAATGGAAGACAGAATTATCAAAATTGAATACAAATCTTTCAATACTACTTGTTAGAGGAAAAATGAGAAAAGAAAATGAAAAACAAAAAACAAAACAAAACAAAAAACCAAAAAACAAAGAAAGCCTAAGATTTATGTGAGACACATTAATGAGTAATAACCTGTGTATGATGGAATTCCAGAACAGGAAGAGACAGCAAAATAAAATAAAACAACACACACACACACCCCAAAAATTGTTGGAAAGTTTTTAAAGTAAATGTCCCTAACATGATGAATGATGAGAAAGTATGTGTTCAAGAAACTCAACAAGTCCCAAAAGAAAATCACCAAGACATACCATAATCAAACCTTCCAAAACCAAAGACAAGGAAAGAATTCTGAAAGCAGCTCAGGAAAAAGAAAACTTACAAAGACAACCAATAAAGACTAAGCTCTGATTTATTGGCAGAAACTACTCAAGCGAGAAGGCAATGCAAAGACATATATAAAAACGTGAAAGGAAAAAAAAAATTACCAGCCAATTTCACATATCTGTGATAATTGTCACACAGAAATAAGGACATTTTCACATAAACAGAAATTAATGGAAACTGTAAAAACCAAACCAACCTTACAAGAGATGCAAAAAGGAATCCTTTGGACAGAGAGCCAACAATGGCAGACAACAACCTGAGATTAACATACATGACAACACCACCCAGAAACCAACCCTAATAAAGAAATATCCAAAGTAAGAGTTCTAGTAAGATGGCAGGATAGGCAGAAAGACTGCACAGACCCTCTTTGACAAAGAAAAGGGGAACCAAGTAGATACAGAAGATACAGAAGATAATCCTGGACCCCTGAGCCTTGAAGGGAAGGATATAGAAGTGGACTAAATTCCAACTAGGAGAAGAATTCGCATGAACACATCAAAAAAGGAGACATACAGAGCTGTGGTCTGGCAGTGATCCTGATGGCACAGACAGCTTGGGTATTGCTGAGTGGTAGTAGGACCTAAGAATTAACCTAAAAATCAGCCCTGCTAGCCAGGGACTGCACGGAGGACTGAGGAATAAAAGGGGAAGCAGTGAAGAGGAAGGCGAGTTGAGCTGTGTACTTTTGTCTGTCCAGGGGGCACAGCTATTTTGAATGTTTACAAGTTGTTTGGCCATTTTGGATATTTAAAGGGACAGCATTCTCCCAGATTCTGGGAACTTAAGAACAAGGCTCTACTTGCCGGGAACTCCAAGGACATTCCAAACCCGGACTACTGGAAAGGTGCAACATTCCACTTGTTACTCTTATACCCCACACCCTCTTGGTGAACAGAGGTTCTACTATCCCTCACTCCCACTCACTTTCTGGGATGGCAGGAGTTCCATCCCAGTCTTTGTGCTCAGATGGAGCATGGGTGCTCTGCCCCTCACTGCCCTGATTTGTTTTTCTTTTCTTTTTTTTTTCTTTCTGTTTTTTAGTTCATTTGTTGTTGTCTGTTAAAAATGACTGTTATTATTATTACTTTTGTCCTTTTTCACTATTATTCTTTATTCTTTCCCTCCCAGGATCTAGTTTTCAGCTTCTTTTCTTCTCCCTGTTCCTGGTTACATTTTTTTTTCCCCCTTTTTCATGGCTAACCTTGTTCCTTGTTTTTCTTTTTGCATTTTTCCCATGTTTTTCATTATTCTCCTTCTCTACCTTTTTTCTCTTATTGCCCTCTCCCCAGATATTGCAGGTTTTTTCTTTTCTTTTTAATTTTTTTTCTGTTTTTGATTGTTGTTCCTGTGTGATGACAGTATATTTTTTGTCCATGTGATTTTTTTGATGGTTATTCAATTATTATTATTTTTCTAATGGAGTGGAAGACAGCAACAGTCCCCATATGACCCAACTGCACCCACACTTCATGCAGCTTCACTAACTTAGTGAGAGCCACCACTTTCTTCTCCACCAACAGGCCAATGATAAACAACCACCAAGAAGAGCCTGACTCACTCTTGGCTACTCTTCACAAACAATTAACAGAGATCTAAATACAACAATGCCATGATGTATCGGAGACAACAGACCATCATAGTTCACACAAAGAAGCAAGATAAAGTGGTAGAAACAAGGGAGCAGGATACAGAACCAGAACACATACCTGAGGAAGAAGCAGCATTGGAACTCTCTAATAAGGAATTCAAAAGAATTATATTTAGGTATCTTCAAAGGATTGAGAGACAGACCAAGGAAAACACAGAAAAAACCTTAGAAGAATTTTGGAAGAAAAT
>NW_006922355.1:109413-110034 GCF_000298275.1 Orycteropus afer afer
AATATGGAACAAAGAAACCAGGGACACCATGAAAAAACACACAACAAAATGACAACAACCAATTCATATTTGTCAATAATTACACTGAATGTGAATGTGAATGGATTAAATGCACCACTCAAGAGACAGAGAGTTGCCTATTGGATAAGAAAACAAAACCTATCAATATGCTGTCTACAAGAGACACACCTTAAAAACAAAGACAAAAATAGACTAAAAATCAAAGGTTGTAAAAAGATATATCAAGCAAATGGCAACTGTAAAAGATCAGGAGTGGCAATATTAATTTTTATTTTATTTTTTTATTTTAAGAGCTTGTTTTACAGTCAAAGTAATGCGTACATTTAGTTTTGTTCCCCATTCGCCATGTCCAACCCTAACCCAGTCTCCTCCCCTCCTACCCTGTAACCCTCCCCCTGTGTTCCTCTTATTTATGCACTCCTGTTTGTCCTGCATTTCCCCAGTTTAAATGCTGGTCCTCTGGTGTCCCATGATCTATTTCTCTAAGGGATGTATTACCATAGAGTCTCTGTGTGTGTGTGGTACTTATGTTTGTGTGTCAACTTGGCTGGGCCTGGTTGAGTGGCTGGGCAGCTGGTAGTAGTTATTCTCCATGATGAG
>NW_006922355.1:112569-114270 GCF_000298275.1 Orycteropus afer afer
TTGTGTTTCTAGAAACCTGTCCATCTCTTCTAGATTCTCATATCTATTGGTGTACAGTTTTTCATAATATTCTGTCAGTATCTTTTTAATTTCAGTTGGTTCTGTTGTGATGACACCATTTTCATTTACAATTCTTGTGATATGGGTCTTCTTCTTTTCTTTTGTTAAGTCGTCCAATGGTTTATTGATTTTATTAATTTTTTTCAAAGAACCAGCTCTTTGTTTTGTTGATTTTCTCTATGTTTTTTTTTCTATTTCATTTATTTCTGCTCTGATCTTTATTATTTCCTTGCTTCTATATACTGTAGGACTCTTCTGTTGTTCTATTTCTAGTTGTTGTAGTTGATAAGTTAGAGTGTTGATTCTGTTTTTTTCCTCTTTTTTGATATATGCATTTATTGCTATAAACTGTCCTCTGAGTACGGCTTTTGCTGTGTCCCATAGGTTTTGGTAGGATGTATCTTCATTCTCATTAGTTTCTAGGATTTTTTAAATTTCAGTTTTTATATGTTCTGTAACCCAATAATTTTTAAGCAGAGAGGTGTTCAGCTTCCATATGTTTGATGCTTTTTCCTATTATTAATTTCTAGTTTTATAGCATTGTGGTCAGAGATGATGCTTGGCAGTATTTCAATGCTTTTGAATTTATTGAGGCTTGTTTTATGTCCCAACATATGGTTTATTCTGGAGAAGGATTCATGTGCACTGGAAAAGAATGTGAATTGTGTTTTTGTTGGGTGAACTACTCTATATATGTCTATGAGTTCCAGTTTGTTGATTGTGTTGTTAAGTTCTGTATCTTTGCTGAGCTTCTTTCCCATTGACCTATCTCTTCTTGAAAGTGGTGTGTTAAAATCCCCCACTATTAATATAGAGTTATCTATCATTCCTTTTAATTCAGTTAATATTTGCTTCATGTATTTTTGGAGCATTTTCATTGGGTGCATAAATATTTATTATTGTAACTTCTTCTTTGTCGATTGATCCTTTCAGCATCATATAATGCCCATCTTTGTCTCTTAAGATGTTTTTCGCCTTAATGTCTATTTTATCAGAAATCATAATTGCTACCCCTGCCCTTTTTGGTTTCCATTGGCTTGGTATATTCTTTTTCATCCTTTAACTCTTAATTTGTTTTTGTCTTTGTTTCTAAAGTGTGTCTCTTGTAGGCACCATATTGATGGGTCTTCTTTTCTTAGCCAGTCTGCCACACTTTCTCTTTATAGGTCCATTCACACTGAGTGTCGTTAGTGATAGGTATGAGTTGATTGGTGTCATTCTATTGTGGTTTTTAGTCGTGTTATTGGTGATTCCTTAGTCTGTGTATATTTCTGTACTGAGTTCAGTTTGTTGGCTATTGATTTCTCCCTTTTCTTATTTATAGGCAATTTTGTGTTTATTAAGCCCATATGTTTTCCTTCCTTCTGGATTTGCTTAGAAGAATTGTTACTCGTCTCTGTGGTTACCTTGGAGTATATTCTTGTCTCTATATTTTTAGAACAGTGTATGCTGCAAAGACATTGTTGTGTTTTCCTCTCCATTTGAGGATCTGTACCTAGAAGTAATATTCCCTCTGATAGGTTAGTTGCTGTTGTGTGCTGCTTGAGTTCTTTGATTTTTTTTTTAAATTTTTTTAATTGTGATTTGGGTGAAGATTTACAGAGCAAATTCACTTTCCATACAGCAGTTCACATATACTTT
>NW_006922355.1:125579-141186 GCF_000298275.1 Orycteropus afer afer
ATGGATAATTTGGCTGGATATAGGATTCTTGGTTGGAAGTTTTTTTCCTTCAGAGTTTTATATATGCCATCCCATTGCCTTCTTGCCTGCATGGTTTCTGCTGAGTAATCAGAGCTCAGCATAACTGTTTGGTTATTATAAGTAATATTTCTTTTTTCCCGGGCAGCTCTCAAAATTTTTTCTTTGTCTTTGGTTTTGGAAAGTTTGATTATAATATGGCTCAATGTCTTTCTTTTGGGGTCAATCTTGTATGGGGTTCTATGATCTTCTTGACAAATATATTTTCTTCCTTCATGATATGGGGGAAGTTTTCTGCTAGCATGTCTTCCACAATTTTTGATTTTTTTTTTTTTTTTTTGCCTCTTCTGGAATTCCAATGAGTCTTACATTGTTTCATCTCATGTCATCGCGTATAATTCTTAGTTTCTCTTCATTTCTCTTAAATCTTTGTTCTGATTTTTCTTCATACAAGCTAGTGTCCAGGGATATGTCTTCTAGTTGGGATATGGGTTCTTCAGCCAGTTCTAATCTGCTCTTTTGAGCTTCTACTGAGTTGTGCAGTTCTGTCATTTTGGTGTTCATGGTTTGCATTTCAATAGACATTTTCTGCATTTCTAACTGCTGTTTTTTGTATGAGTTCTGATTGTGCATTAATCTTATTATTCTGTGCCTGAATGATTTTCCTGAGTTCCTCCAGGGAACTATCTGTGTTCTCCTTGTTTCTGTTTGGGGTTTCCTTAGGCTTTTGTATAGCTCTATAAACATATCTTCTAAATTTCTTCTCAGATAATTCTGTTGCCTCCTCTTCCTCCATGTATAATGAGACCTTTGTTTGTGGTTTTTCTTCTAATATCTTGTTCTGTTTTTTGTTTGTTTGTTTGTTTGTTTGATTTGAGGTTGCCTGTTTTTTCCTGGATGTTTTGAGGTGTCTTTAGCTGCTGGTTACGTGTTGATTTGTTTTGTCTTGGTTTTATGGTCTAATATTTTGAAAAGGTGAAGCTAGTGTATTTCATTTTATTATTGATTCAGGTATGTTGGGTCTCTCTTCTGTTTTCTTTGTGATGGTGGAATCACTGTGTGGAATGTGGATATGTGTTTCTGTTTGTTGTAAAGAGGGTTTAGAGTTCGAAGTGGGAGGTTTTATCATAATTGGCTAAATATGGATTCTTCTATTGAATGAGTGAAGTTATTCATTCAATGAATGAAGGTGGAGAAGGTGGGAGCAGAAGGAAAGCTTCGTGTTGCTAGGGTCAGTTTCTAGGGCTTTGCACGGGCTGTTATTGATGACATAGTTATTTACAAGATGGTGGCTCAATCTCAGGAAAGATTCCTGTTGTTAGGCAGTTGCCACTTTCTGCCAGGCTCTGGCACACTCAAAGACCCTGCTTCTGAAGCCCCTCCATGCCAAAATGCCAATCCAAGGCAAATTCCCTGGACTGTACTCAGCGGCGTATGAGAGGTCAGAAATTCCTCTCTCTCCCCACCCCGTCTGCCTGCGGCCCTGGTGCAATCCCCCAGATTACGAATGGCTCGGGAGTTTGTGATACCGCCCACCTGTGGCACCAAAGATGTACGTGATTTCAGCTGTGCTGGTCAGCAGAGTACCTGCTAGTAAACTGTGGTCCCGATATCAGTGAGAAAGATAAACACTGACCTCTCAATGTCTCCCAGGCTGATTCCAGCCCACTCAGTGACCTGCTGATGTGGGAGTGAGCTTAGCCTCCTGGAGCAACAGTGAGCTCCTCACTTGAGTTTCAGTGGTGCTGCGTGCACCCGTTTGCACTTATGACCCAAGTTACTGATAAAATCAGGTGCTGGAGGCAGATCCTTGGGACTGTTTGCTGAGATGTTGGTTTGGTCACTGCTTTGTTGATATAGGGTGTCTTCTTTCTTGGCTCACGGAGAACTCAGGTAGCTGCCCTCACCCACCAGTCAGTGACTGCCCCAGGGAAGTTTCCAATGGCCTCTCTCGGCTGCCTGCCCATCCTCCGCCAGGTAGATCTTTCTTAAATAATCTCCCTGTGCCTTTCCTCTAATTCTGCTCTTCTGTGTTTGGTGCACTCTGATTCAATGAGATGTTCATAGCACCAAAATCCCTAATTCAAACTGCTGTACCTAGGTTTTCAAGCACTAAGATGCTAGAGGGAAATAGCATGGTGCTTACTGACAAGACTCCATTTTGAATATTTTAATTTCAGTTTTTATCTGTTGTGTAACCCAGTAGTTTTTGAGCAGTGAGTTGTTCAGCTTCCATATGTTTGATGCTTTTTCCTTGGTCTTCCTATTATTAATTTTTAGTTTTATAGCTTTGTTGTCCAAGAAGATGCTTTGCAGAATTTCAATGCTTTTGAATTTATTGAGGCTTGTTTTATGTCCTAACATATGGTCTATTCTGGATAAGGATCCATTTGGAAAAGAATGTGAATTGTGTTTTTGTTGGGTGAAATGCTCTGTATATGTCTACAAGGTTAAATTGGTTGATTGTACTGTTGAGTTCTATATCCTTATGAGTTTTTTTTTTTTTCCTAGTTGACCAGTCCCTCCTTGAAAATGGTGTTAAAGTCTCTTACAACTATTGTAGAATTGTCTATTATCCCTTTTAATTCAGTTAATATTTGCTTCATGTATTTTGGAGCACTTTCATTGGGTGCATAAATATTTATTCTTGTAATGTCTTCTTTGTCAACTAACCCTTTCAGCATCATATAATGTCCCTCCTTATCTCTTATGTCACCTTAATGTCTATTTTCTCAGAAATCAGTATTGCTACCCCTGCCCTTTTTTGGTTTCCATTGGCTTGGTATATTCTTTTCCATCCCTTAACTCTTAATTTGTTTTTATCTCTGTGTCTAAGGTGAGTCTCTTGTAGGCAGCATATCAATGAGTCTTCTTTTCTTATCCAGTCTGCCACACTCTTTCTCTTGATAGGTGCATTCAGTTCATTCACATTGAGTGTAATTAGTGATAGGTATGAAGTGATTGCTGTCATTCAATTTTTTTTTTTGGTGTGTGTGTTGTTGGTGTTTCTTTGGTCCTTATACTTTTCTGTGCTGAGTTTGCTTTCTCCCTTTTCTTGTTTATTGTTGGTTTTGTGATTATTAAACCCATATGTTTTCCTTCCTTCTGGATTTGCTTAGAAGAATTGTTACTTTTCTCTGTGGTTACCTTGGAGTATATTCTTGTCTCTACATTTTTAGAACAGTGCATACTGCAAAGACATTGTCCTTTTTTCCTCTCCATTTGAAAGCCTGTACCTAGAAGTTTTATTCCCTCTGATAGGTTAGTTGCCATTGTTGTGTGCTGATTGAGTTCCTTGGTGTTTAAGGTACAATGTTTTATGGTCTTATTTTGAGTATCTATTTCTGATTTTGTTTTAGTGCTGATGCCACATATCCTGGTTTTGTTGATATCTGTTGTGGGTTTTCTATTGGAAAGACTTCTTTAAGCATTTCTTGTTGGATTGGTCTAGTTTTCACAAAATCCCTTAATTTCTGTTTGTCTGAGAATGTCTTGATTTCTCCCTCATACTTGCTGGATAATTTGGCTGGATATAGGATTCTTGGTTGGAAGTTCTTTTCCTTCAGTGTTTTATATATGTCATCCTATTGCCTTCTTGCCTGCATGCTTTCTGCTGAGTTATTGGAATTGGAGCTCAGCCTAACTGTTTGATTATTATAAGTAATATTCTTTTCTCCTGGGCAGCTCTCAAAATTTTTCTTTTGTCTTTGGTTTTGGTAAGTTTAATTATAATGTGCCTCGGTGTTTTTCTCGTGGGATCAATCTTGTATGGGGTTCTATTAGCTTCTTGGACAAATGTTTGTTCTTCCTTCATGATATGGGGGAAGTTTTTTGTTAGCAGTCTTCCACAGTTTTCCCAGAGGTCTTTTTCTCCTCTTCTTGTTCTGGAATTCCAATCAATCTTATATTATTTTTTCTCATGTCATTGCATATAATTCTTAGGTTCTCTTCATTTTTTCTAAATCTTTGTTCTGATTTTTCTTCATACAGGCTAGTGTCCAGGGATATGTCTTCTAGTTGGGATATGTGTTCTTCAGCCAGTTCTAATCTACTCTTTTGTGCTTCTACTGTGTTGTGTAATTCTGTCATTTTGGTACTCACTTTCTGAATTTTGGTACTCATCTTCTGCATTTCTAACTGCTGTTTTTGTATGAGTTCTGATTGTGCATTAATCTTATTATTCTGTGCCTGAATGATTTTCCTGAGTTCCTCCAGGGAACTGTCTGTGTTCTCCTTGTTTCTGTTTGGGGTTTCCTTAGGCTTTTGTATAGCTCTATAGACATATCTTTTAAATTCCTTCTCAGATAATTCTGTTGCCTCCTCTTCCTCCATTTATAATGAGACCTTTGTTTATGATTTTGCTTCTAATGTCTTGTCCTGTTTTTTTTTTTTTTTTTTTGTTTGGTTTGAGGTTACCTGTTGTTTCCTAGATATTTTGAGGTTGTCTTTAACTGTTGGTTATGTGTTGATTTGTTTTGTCTTGGTTTTATTGTTTAATATTTTGAAAGGTGAATCTGGTGTATTTTATTTTATTTTATTATTAATTCAGGTATGCTGGGTTGCTCTGCAGTTTTGTTTGTGATGGTGGAATCACCGTGTGGAACATAGAACTGGGTTTCTGTTTGTTATAAAGAGCATTTTGAGTTCAAACAGGGAGGTTTTATGTTGGCTGAATGTGATTTCTTCTATTGGATGAGCGAAGTTATTGGTGCAGAAGGTGGGAGCATAAAAAGGAAAGCTTGCTTGTGCTAGGGGCGGTTTCTAGGGCTTTGAGCAGGCTGCTACTGATGACATCATTCTGTTATTTACAGGCCCTTGGCTCAAATTCAGGAAAGAATTCAGTTGTTAGGGGGTTACCACTTTCCACGAGGGTCAGACACATGCAAAAACCCCACTCCTGAGGACTCTCAGTGCCAAAAAGCTGACCCAAGGCAATTTCCCAGCTCCATGATTGGCCCCGGGTTTTTCTCTCTCCTCCCTGCCTGTCTGAGGCACCAGCCCAACCCGCCCATATTGCGATTGGTAAGGGAGTTTTTCTGTGAGACTGTCCACCTACGGCACCAAAGAGGGACTCGGATTCAGCTGCGCTGGAGTAGGGAGAGTGCCTTCTAATAATCTGTGGTACTGATATTAGTGATAAAGTCAAGCACAGACCTCTCAGTGCCACTAAGCTGACCCAAGACTATTCATTGACCCACTGAGGGGGGAGCAAACCCACCCTCCAGGAGCACCAATGGGCTCTCTGCTTGGGCTTCACTGGTGCTGGGTGTGCCTGTTTGCACCAAGCTGACCCAAGTTACAGATAAAATCAGGTGCTGAAGGTAGATTATTGGGGTGATCACTGGTATGCTGGTGTAGTTGCTGGTATGCTGATACGGAGTGTCTTCTGCCTTGACCCAGGGAGGTCTAAGATTGCAATATTAATTTCTGATTAAATTGGCTTTAAGAAAAAAAAACCACCATACGAGACAAGGAAGTACATTAAATAATGATTAAAGGATCAATTGAACATGAAGATATAATCATAATAAATATCTATGGACCCAAAGAAAGAGCCCCAAAATACATAAATCAGACTTTAAAAGAGTTGCAAAAGCAAATAGATGACTCCACGGTCATAGTGGGAGACTTTAATACACTACTTTCAATGAAAGATAGAACAATTGGAAAGAAACTCAACAAAGATGCAGAATAGGTAAACAATACAATCCACCAACTTGACCTTATAGAAATCTACAGAGCACTTCACCCAACAACAGTACAATATACATTGTTTTCCAGTGCACATGGAAAATTTTCCATGATAGACCATATGTTGGCCCATAAAGCAAGCCTTAATAAATTTAAAAACACTGAAATAGTGCAAACTATCTTCTCAGATCATAATGCTATCAAATTAGAAATCAACAATAGGAAGATCAACAGAAAAAAGAGTAAATACATAGAAACTGAACAACCCTCTCCTTAAGAAAGACTGGGTAAGAGAAGAAATGAAAATTGAAATTCAAAAATTCCTCAAATCAACTGAGAATGAAAATACAACATACCAAAATCTTTGGGACACAGCAAAATCAGTGACCATAGGCCAATTTATAGCAATAAATGCACAGATCAAAAAAGAAGAAAGACCCAAAATAAACACTTTAAACCACTATCTCCAACAATTAGGAAAAGAACAGCAAGAAAAGCCTACAGTCACCAGAAGAAAGAAATAACAATGATTTGAGCAGAAATCAAAGAAAGAGAAAATAGAAGGGCAAAAGGAAAAATCAACAGCACCAGTAGTTGGTTTTTTTAAACAGGTCAATAAAATTGACAAACAACTGGCAAATTTAACTAAGCAAAAGAGGGAGAGAATACAAATAACATGAATAAGAAACAAAATGGGTGACATCACAACAGAACCAACTGAAGTAAAAAGGATAATATCAGGATACAATGAAGAATTGTACTACAACAAAATTGAAAATCTGGAAGAGATGGACCAATTTCTAGAAACACAGCACTTACCTAAACTAGCAAAGACTGATGTAGACAAGTTGAGCAGACCCTTAACAAAAGAAGAAATAGATCAGGTCATAAAAAAATTACCAAGAGAAAAACATCTGAAAAATTGATAGGCTACAATTCAGGTTCAGGAATGCTCTCAGGATATAGTTCTTCGATCAAAACAGTCTCCCCTCTGCTTTGCCCTCAAGCATGCCTCTCTAGACCTTGGCCTCTCAGCCTGGCCTCTGCCCTGCTCAAGCAAATGCTACAAAGCTCTTTTAGCTCTGCCAATAGGTGTACCTAGGTGCATCCTACTCCACCAGCAAGTCTTCTGCCCAAAGTCACTCAGCTTTCTTGCTCTGTGGGTCAAGTAAGCCCACCACTCTGTCTCGTGCCTTTTGGTTTCTCAGCCAGGTCATCTCTTCCAAGGAGGTTCAGTGTAGGGATCTCAGGTCCAAGGAAGCACTCCACTCCAACTCTGGCTCTTCTCTCTTGATGGTAATGAGATCCCCGTTCTGCCTCTAAGAGGGCTCATTTTAAGCCTAGCAGAATGACAAAACTAACCAGTCCCAACATTAGAGTTCCATACACCTTATTTGCATGGTCTCACCCAGACACAGTAGTTAGTGCTGTGGGAGGAACGTGTTTTGTTTACTTAGTGCTGGTCTAACAGAAGATACCATAGGTGGAATGGCCTGAACAAGCAGGAGTTTATTCTCTTTCAATTTTGGAGGCTAGAAGTCCAAATTCAAGTTCCAGGCTCCAGGGGCTGGGTGAAAGCTCTTCAACCTTGGGTTTCAGCTCTGCCTCCTCCTTCCAGCCCACTGAAGCTGGAGACTTTTCTTCACTCAGGCAGCTGCTGTCTGCTGAGGCTGATAAACCCAAGGTTGACAAATAAAAAGGCACTGTCCTGATATTATCAAACCACATGGCAGACCATTGATTCAAGTCCAGAAAAGGTCCAAAGATTGGCAGAGCAACATAGCAAGCTGCTAAACAATGACTCAGCTACATGCAGGGTTCAAGCATGCTATAAAGCTGGAGACCTTCCTCAAAGTAGGTTCTTATATATTAGTTGCTTCTTATATACAGCCTGCATCCCTAAAGCAGCTACTCAGCTGCTCTAGTAGATTCCACCATGGAGTTAATTACCAATCTTACCATGGGGCATAACTACATCCAGCTGTCCAGCCACTCAACCAGCCCCAGCCAAGTTGACATACAACCTTAACTACCACAGAATGGTTGGTGTCAGAATTGGTGAAAAGGCTGGAAGGTGGTGGCATGTCTGACCTCATAGGAGTAAGCCTTGGGCTGTTGATTGTGACTCTGTTTCCCCCTTTCGAGGTTGGAGGAGGCCAGAAATGCTGCCTTGATGCCCTTTTTGCAAGGACATAATGGGAGAAGATACAGCAAGTAATGAAAGTGAAATGGATTAATATCTAGAACATACAAGGAAATTACCCAGAATGAGGCAGGAATCTCAATGATAGCATGAAGAAGGATCTCAGAGACAACTTACAGAAGAGGAAATGAAAGGGCTTAAGAGATAAGAAGAGATGTTCAAATTTAGTGGTTGTTAGGAAAATCTAAATTATTCAACAAGGAGATGTAATTTTATACTCATTACTGGCACAACTGAGAAAACTGGGCAATACTAAGTATTGACAGAGATGTGGGAAAATTGGAATACCCTGCTGTGGTAGTTAAATTGTATGTCAACTTGGCTGGGCCTGTAGTTATTCCCCATGATGAGACTGGCAATTAGCTCGATGGTGGGATCTACTAAAGGCAGCTGAGTAGCTGCCTTTGGGATGTGGTCTGCTTCCTGTATATAAGGAGAAGCCTTGGGGATAGTCTCTAACTTATGGCATGCTTGAACTCTGCATGTAGCTGTGTCATTGTTCAACAGCCTGCCATGCTCTGCCAATCCTGGGGCTTTCAATGGACTAAAATCAATGGCCTGCCGTGTTAGTTGGTAACATCAGGACTGTGCCTTTTTACTCATCAGCCTTGGGTTTGTCAGCCTTAGCAGCCAGCAGCTGAGTGAAGAAAAGCCTCCAGCTTCAGTGAGCCAGGAGCAGAAGGCAGAGCTGCAACCCAAGGTTGAGGGGCTTTCACCCAGCCCCTAGATCCTGGCACTTTGAACTTGGACTTAAGGCCTCCAAATTGTAAGAATAAACTCCTGTTTGTTAAGGCCATCCCATTTGTGGCATATTCTTGTCAGAGTGGCACTAGGTAACCAGAATATTCAACAAGGAGATGTAATTTTATGCTCGTTACTGGCATAACTGAGAAAACTGGGCAATACTAAGTACTGGCAGAGATGTGGAAAATTGGAATACTCTGCCAATCTTGGTGGCAAGGGATGTAGATGGTGTGACCATTGGGCAGTGCACTTAAGACAGATTAATCACTGCACACCCTACAGGACTAGGCAGTCATGCTTCTTGTTTTTTGTCATATCTCTCAAAGATATCACCCTGTAAGCACCTGTATGTGATGTGCACAAGCATTTCCCCTATTAGACTGACCACATGGCAATTCCCTTGGTGGGTAGGTCTTCAGAACAGTTTACCTGAGAGGGTAAATTGCAGGCAAATTATGGTTCCACAAACTAAAACTCGTGCATAAAAAGCAAGAACAAGTACATGATAGTCCCTGCGTGGTGCAAACAGTTATCATGCTCAGCTACTAACCAAAAGGTTGGAGGTTAAAATCTACCCAGAGACATCTCAGAAGACATCTATCTACTTGTGAAAATCCAGCCACTGAAAACCCTATAGAGCACAGTTCTACTCTGACACTCATGGGATTGCCTTGAGTTGGAGTTGACTCAATGGCAATTAGTTTCATTGTTTCATAGACTAGAGATAGACCTTGTATGGGCCCTAGATGATTAGGTCTGTGCACTGAGGTGTAGGTTTGGCTTAACTTTGCAATGGTTCCCATAAATAAGTCAAAGAAAGGCCTAAGAAGAAAGGCTAAGTGACCAAGGATGATCACATGCAGAGTTATGAGCAGGAATTACTGCAGTTTCAATGTTTGGAGGATGAAGGTGGTGGTGTATACGTAGGCAGTGAAGGGGGTATATAAGCATTTCATCTTTTTTTTTTCTCTGAAGGGTACATAAAAATGTACATAAAGGATACATACTAATACAAGGCAACACAGAATGAATGCCCCACAAGCAACACAGAAACAGCTTGGCAGTTCAGAGGGAGATGCTTCCTGCTGGACTGCAGCTTCTCCAGGGCCCTCATCCTCCCACAGGTGCCTCATAGACAGTGAGGTGTGCACCATGAGTAGGTGCTGCTTCCCTGTGATCTCAAAGAGAAGAGACCATGGAGGTTTAAGGAAGAAGCAGTCATTCTAAGCAGAAGACTAATCATTAGTCAGAGGGCTTTGTTACTATAGAGAAGCAGAAGGATGAGGGATCTCAGGAACATGTGGTTAGAATGGGGAAGCTCCTTGTGTGCCTCCATAGACATGTGGAGTGAAAGCCAAAGTGAAGCCAAAGAGGGGAAAATCTTTAAGGGAGACCTCTGGAAAATGGAGGTAGATGGGGCTTTGGCAGAAAGCTGAGGTGAAGCTAATACCTGACTCTGTCCCTGCACACACAGCCATGAGTCACTATGTGAATTGGTTCCAACAAGCTGCTCTGCTGCCCTTTGCCATTCCATCTCCCATCCTCCTTGTCTGGCTTCAAAGCTTTCCCTATGGTAGCTGACCTTGGTTTCTGAGGTGTGGTTCCTTCCTCCTTGGGTTAATGATTGGCTACAGCTATAGATAACATTTGGGCAAAGATTGTGTTCTTTAAGGTCTACACTGACTGCATTTATTAAAGAGGCAGATGGGTGATTGGTGCCTAAGACACTGGAGAAGGACAAAAGTCCAGTCTGTGAGAGGCAAAGAATGTGGGCCCAGGTCAGCCAGAGGTCAATTTATAGCTTCCCCACTGCCAACTTTGATATTTTGTTTTCAGAAAGTACAACATATTCGTAGGAAACGTGAGGTGATGTGAAGAGTGAGAATTGTTTCTACAGAGCCACAAGAAACAAAACTATAAATGAAGTGGGCCCAGGTGTGTGGGCTAGGGAAACCCTGTGGGGGTGAACCAGGGAACACCTTTGATCAGATCTGTAGGCTATGAAGCCAACAGCATAAGTTCCAAGCCAGATTAGGGGAGACTGGTTTGCAAGGAGAAAATTGCACCATTTTCCAAAGGCAGGTGCACTAGTCAGAGGCCCTTGGCACTCCTATAGTGACGTGAGAAATTGTCTCTACCAATGGCTGGTGGTTCTATTCTCAATATTTGTTAATTTACTCAACAAATATTCAATGGACACCACTCAGTACCAGGCATTTTTTCCATGAGCTAGAGATGCAGCCATGGACAAAAAAAAAAAAAAAAAAAAAAAAAAAAAAAATCCATGGGTATACTTATATATCAGGGGAGGTAGACACTAATAGAATTAGCTAAACAAACAAAATCATGTAAGTGTAGGAAAGTTTTAATGTAGAGATCTCATATAAGGCCATGCTTCAAGCCTGATTATTGGCTGTGCTTATATGGGAATTTGACTGCTGGGGTGCCCCCTCTCTGTAGGAGCCGGCTTAGGCTGTATAAAGAATGTGATTTATTTATTTGTTTATTTTGCTTTAGGTTCAAATTTATGGAGCAAAACTTTATTCAACAGTTTTTGTACATTTGACTTCACGCCCTGATTACCATCTCAGACTACACTGCACTATCCTCTCCTCCCAGCCCTCTGACCACCCCCTCCCTGTGTACTTCTTAACTATGCACTCCTGTCTGTCCAGCTTTCCCTCCATGTGAATACTGCCCCTTTAGTGCCCCATGGCCAATTGCTCTAAGGGCTGAATCTCCCTAGAGTAGGTGGGTGCAGCACCCTGGGGTGGGTGTTCTGCATGTAAGTCTTTCTACTGTTGGGCTGAGAGCCAATCCTTGGGAGTGAGTCCAATCCCAGGCCTGAAGGATATGGTATCTTGGGGCCATAGTCTTGGGGGTTCCTCCAGACTCTAGTCCACCAGTAATACTGGTCATTATTGTGTTTTTGGATTTTGTTCCATGTTATTCCTCCAACTCTATCCAGGATCTCCAGTTTTGGTCCCTTCCAAAGTGGTTGCTGGTAGCCAGGCACCATCTAGTTCTTCTGGTCTCGAGGTTCATCATATCCTTGAACTAATTTTTTACAAATGGCTTTGATTTTCTTCACTCTTCTTTACTTTAGATGAGAGGAAACCAATAGTTGCATCTTAGATGGCCACTCAAAAGCTTTTAAGACCCCAGTCATTACTCACCAAAGTAAGTTGTGGGACAAGATTTTTATGTATTATGTTGTGCCAGTTGAGCTTGGTGTCACCCAAAACTATGGTCCTGAGACAGCAGGCTCAGTGATTCTCTCTCTCAAAGTGTTTTGTTGTCTCTGAGAGGTTACTCTAACTCTGTTGCTTCTATAATAAGTGTGGCTAATTTTGTATCACTAGTGTCTATGTAGGGAGCTCTGGTAGCATAGTGCCTAAAGAACTTGACTGCTAACCAGAAGGCTGGTGGTTCAAACCCACCAGCCACTCCTTGGAAGGAAGGTTGGGCAATCTACTTCCATAGTGATACTGTCTTGGAAACCACTATGAGTCAGATACAACTCAATGGCAGTGTGTTGCATTGCATTAAATCTATCCTTGGTCTAGGGTACGTTCCTGTTCCCTGATCCCCACCTGATTTTCTCAGTTATCTATGTATTTATCTGTAGCCTGGTGTTTGGTGTTAGTGGTAATGGAGTATTTTGCATATACTAGTATTTGCCTTTGTTGTCTTCATCTTATGTGTACGTTTCAGTGTCCTTCCTTTCCCCAATGTCATCATGCTGGTCACAGACTCTTACCATACCCTTACCCCAATCAACATGTGATCCTAAACTAGTCTGAAATTTTCCCTCCCCTTTCCTCCTATCCCCGCTAACCTACAAATAGAGTTCCCCTCTGTAAGTAAACCCTTCCTTAACTTTTTACAGTAATGGGCTCATACAATATCTGTCCTTCTGTAATTGACTTATTTCACTCAACATAGTGTCCTCTAGATTCATCCACATTGTGAGATGATTTGTGTATTCTTCATTATTCTTTAATATAGCATAGTGTTCTATTGTGTGAATGTACCAAAATTTGATTATCTATTCATCTGTTGATTGGCATTTAAGTTGTTTTAATCTCTTTGCTATAGTGAATTGTGCTACAATGAACATGGGTGTGCATATGTTTGTTTGTGTCTTGTCTCTCACTTCTTTAGGATATATTCTTAGTAACAGAATTGCTGAATCAAATAGTATTTATATTTTCAGTTTTTTAAGGAAATGCCATACCATTTTACACAGTGGTTGTACCATTTTGCAGTCCCACCAGCAGTGTATGAGAGTTGCAATATCTCTGCAATCTTGCCAACATTTGTTGTTTCCTGTCGTGTTGAACTTTGCTATTATTGCTGGGGTGACATGATATTTCATTGTTGTTTTAATTGGCATCTCTCTAATGGCTCATGATCATGAACATTTCCTCATTTTAAATAATGTGATTTAATGTAGACACTTGCTTTCCTTCTAGGAGTCTGAAGCTGGTAGCTGTGGTTGGCACAGAACAGCTCTGGGTTTCAAAGGAGACTTCTAGGGCAGAAACTGCCTGTTTTGGTTACCTAGTGCCACTCTGACAGGAATACACCACAAATGGGATGGCTTGAACAAACAGGAGTTTATTCTCTTACAGTTTTGGAGGATAGAAGTCTGATTTCAAAGTGCTTGGCTCTAGTTGCTGGGTGAAAGCCTCTTGACCTTGGGCTTCAGCTCTGCCCCTTGGTCCCACCCCACTGAAGCTAGATGCTTTTCTTCACTTAGGCAGCTGCTGGTTGCTGAGGCTGACACACCCAAGGTCAACAAGACACAGTCCCAATGTTACCAAACAACATGGCAGGCCACTAATTCAAGTCCAGAAGAAGTCCCAAGATTGGCAGGGCATGGCAGGCTGTTGAACAATGACTTGACTACATGCAGGGTTCAAGTGTGCCAAAAAGCTAGAGACCTTCCGCAAAGCTGCTTCTTGTATACTGGGAGCAGACCACATCCCTAAAGCTGGTACTCAGCTGCTCACAGCAGATTCCACCATGGAGTTGATTGCCAGTCTCATCATGGGGAATAACTCCCACCAGCTGCCCAGCCACTCAAAATGATGCCCAGCCAAGCTGACATATAACTTTAACTACCATACTGCCCCTTTGTCCCTCCATTTCACCTTGGTGGGTGGGCACAGGAAGCCTGGCTTAGGCCCCACTGTTTTCTATCCAGTGTTTTTTCTCGTTTCTGACCTGGCTGTATTCTTACTGTTTTGGCTTATGAACCCTAGCCAAAGTACAACTGCATGGTTATCAGTGAGCCCTTTTGGGGAAGTACCACCATGCGGGTGGTCCTGGGTGTCCAAGTGTTCATGAGTCAGAGATGGCAACACAAGCAGTCTAATGGTATCAGATTTCAGATATGTCAAGTGTCAGTAGAAGAAAATAAAGCAAGGAGGGGGCTAGTAGATATGGAGGGAGAGGGGCTTGAGGTTTTAGATAGGATAGCAGAAAGGTCTCATGGAGAGAATAACATCTTAGTAGACCTGATAAAAGTGAGTTAGGGAGGAAACACTTCTGGTAAGATGGAGGAATAGGCAGACAAGCTACACAGACCCTCTTCAACAAAGAAAAGAGAAACCAGATGACAGATACAGAAGATAATCCTGGAGCCCTGAGCTTTGAAAGGAACTATACAGAAGTGGATTAGGCACCAACTATTGGAAAAACCTGAACAATAACAGTGAGTATGGACTGTCAGCTACTCTGATGGGACATCCTGAATATCTCCAAGTCATCTTAGGACCTGAGAATTGACCTAAAGATCAGCCCTGGTTGCCTAGGGCTGCAGGGACAACTGTCCTGGTGGCTTATGACTAGGAAGGGAAACGGCAAGGAAGGAGATAACCTGAGCTGTGGAGGGTGCAGCCATTTTGATTGTTTTAAGTGGTGGCCATTTTTGATATTTAAAGTGACTGAGGGTGCAGCCATTTTGAATCTTTACAAGTGGCAGCCATTTTGGATTTTAAACTGACAGCATTCTCATTCAGATTCTAGGGACCTAACTTTGTTACCAAGTATGGCAGGGACATATGGGAGGCTGACAACAGGAAAGAAGACAGGTGGTGAGTGTGTAAGTGCTGTCAACTAGCAAATAGAGGAGCACAGCACAATACCCTGCTTATGTGGATAACATACAAACAAAGCAAAGAAAACTAAAATTGTGGGCAAGTCACTCCAACATACAATCACCAATTAAATATAAACACAAAAATATCACAATGCCTTGGAGGCAGCAGAGCATCACAGTGCACACAAAGAAGCAAGATAAAGCAGGAGAAACAAAGGATCAGGATACAGACCAAAAACACATCCCTGAGGAAGATGCAGCATTGGAACTCCCTGATAAGGAATTCAAAAGAATTATATTTAGGCATCTTCAACTAATTGAGAGACAGATCAAGGAAAACACTGACAAAAGTGAAAAAAAGACAGAGAAAAGCCTACAACAGTTTCAAAAGACAATACAAGAACAAAATGAAAAAAATAAAGGAAAAATTAGAAATGATACAAAATCTACACTTAGAACTCCAGAAGATTAATACTAAATTTTTCAGAAGTAGATAACACATTGAATGGGCAAAGGAGTAGAATTGAATCAACGGAAGACAGAATTAGTGAGATTGAAGACAAGTACCTCAATACTTCTTTGGAAAGTGATCAATAAGAATAAAGGTCAAAACAAAATGAAGAAAACCTAAGGTTAATGTGGGATACCATCAAAAGGAATAACCTATGTGTAACTGGAATTCCAGAACAAGAAGAGACAAATAAAACCACAGAAAAAATTGTCAAAGATTTGTTGGAAGAGAATTTTCCTGGTATGATGAAAGATAAGAATATATCTGCTTGAACAATTTCTCTTAGAAAGATCAGCACGAGGCTGGTCCCCATGAGGCGGAGGCCAAAGATGTC
>NW_006922355.1:155993-172484 GCF_000298275.1 Orycteropus afer afer
TAGGGAATGACTACTACCAGCTGCCCAGCCAAGTTGATACCTGACCTTAACTACCACACCACCCCAAACAGGCATGGATAATGGGATTTACGAAACACCACAGAATGGAGGACAATGGCTAGAAGGGCCACATCAAGCAATTCACTGCAATATCCATTCAAGAAGTCCAACTAACCTCAAACAGGATAGACACCAAAAGAAAATCACCTAGACATATCATCATCAAACTCACCAAAACCAAAGAAAAAGAAAGAATCCTGAAAGCAGCATGGGAAAAATGAAAAGTTACCTACAAGGGGCAACCAATAAGACTAAGCTTGGATTTCTTGAGAGAAATCATGCAGGTGAGAAGACAATGGGATGGTATATATAAAAACTTTGAAAAAGAAAAATTTCCAAGCAAGAAGTGTGTACCCAGCAAAATTGTCCCTCAAAAATGATGGTGAAATTAGGACATTTACAGACAAGTGGAAATTAAGGGAATTTGTCAAAACCAGACCAACCTTACAAGAGATGTTAAAGGGAGTCCTTTGGACAGAGAAGCAACAACAGCAAACAACAACTGATCATTAACATAATGACATAACCCAGAAAGCAACCCAGTTATGGAATTATCCAAAGTAAATAAGTCTACAAGATTATAAACAGGGAACCAGGGGGATCAATTGACAAAAAGAGGGAAAAAATTGTGTAGTTATAGATCTTCTAACTAGTAAAGAAGTCAAGACAACTACAAGATAGAATGGACTGTTCTAAATTTGGGAAGAAAAATATAATTCACAGGGTAACCTCCAAGAAAAATGATAAACCTTCACATCAAAATATAAAAGAGGATAAGCACAAATATTTAGCAAATAGTAAAACAATAACAACGAAGGAAGTGATAACACAATTCATAAACAAAATGAGCTTACCACAGAAAATTATATATGCTACCAGAGCTCCCCAGAAAATTATACAGAACAAAGAAACCAACACCATGAAAAAGCGCATAACAAAAATAACAGCAACAAATTCGTACTTGTTGATAATTACATATCTGGCAAGGGACTTATCTATAAGATTTATAGAAATTCCAATGCCTCAGCAGCAAAAGAATTAGCAATCTAATTTAAAAATGAGCAGAAAACATGAACAGACACTTCACCAAGGAGGATATTCAGGTGGCCAGCAAATACATGAAGAGATGGTCATGATCGTTGGCCATCAGAGAGATGCAAATCAAAACAACGAGATAACCCTCTTACCCCAGCACTGATGGCAAGGTTCAGCGAGCCAGAAAATAACAAATGCTGGCAGGGTTCTGGAGAGATTGGGGCTCTCATATAACCACTGTGGAAAGCAGTGTAGAGATCCCTTAGAAAGCTGGAATTGGAGAAACCATTTGAAGGTTGAGCAATCTACTTTTGTAGTGATATTGCCTTGGAAACCCAAGGAGGGGTCGCTTTGAGTCAGGTCTGACTTGGTGGCACATAACCACCACTACCACAACAACATTTGACCTAGCAATCCCACTATTAGATATATATCCTAGACAGGTGAGAACCAGGACAGGAAGAGATATATGCATGCCCATGTTCATCACAGTACTATTTACAATAGCAAAAAGATGGAAACAACCTATGTGCCTGTCAATGGAAGAGTGGATGACTAAACTATGGTACATACACACAATGGAATGCTATACAGCACTAAAGAATACATTTAATGTAGAATCTATAAAACACTAAATAACATAGATGAACTTGGAGGACATTATGCTGAGTGAAGTAAGTCAATTACAGAAGGACAAATATAGTATTAGTTCATTGTTGTGGAGGGTCAAGGAAAGGTTTATATATGGAGGAAAACTTTTTTTTTTCCTTATCTACTAGCAGTTTTATTTTTTATTTTAAGAGCTTCTTTTACATCCAAAGTCACACGTACATTTAGTTTCATTCCCCATTCGCCATGTCCAACCCTAACCCAGTCTCCTCCCCTTCCTACCTTGCAACACTCCCCTTGTGCCCCTCATAATTATGTACTCCTGTTTGTCCTGCATTTCCTCAGTTTGAATGTTGGTCCTCTGGTGTCCCATTATTGCTTTTTGTTGTTGTTGTTATGTGCTGTGGAGTTGGACCCAACTCATAGCGACCCCTCCTTGGGTTTCTGAGGCAGTATCACTACTGAAGTAGATTGCTCCATCTTCCTTCCGAGGAGTGGCTGGTGGATTTGAACCATCAGCCTTCTGATTAGCAGTCAAGTGCCTTAGCCACTATGCTACCAGAGCTCCCAAACAAAACTAAACTTTGTTTAGTTTTAGGAAACTTTTTTGGTTGGTTGCCAGGGGTGGGAGGGAAAACTGCAAAAAAAAAAAAAAAAGCATTGACCCATGTCACTTTAGTTTTGCTTTAGGGGATGTATTACAATTGAGTGTGTGGGTGCAGCATCCTGGGTTAAGTGGTTTGCATGTACATCTCCCTAACCGTGGGGCTGAGAGCCTGCCCCTGGGGGTGAGTTTTATTCCAAGCGAGAATGTATTTCAAGGCCATCATATTGGGGGTCTCACCAGACTTCATCTGACCAGTAATTCTGGTCATTATTGAGTTTTTGGATTTTGTTCCACATTTTCCCTCCCACTCTATCCAGGATCTCCAGATTTGATCCTTTCCTGAGTGGTTGGCATTGTTAGCCAGGCACCATCTGGTCCTTCTGGTCTTGGGGGCCATCGTGTCCTAGGGTTGATTGTTTCTAAATGCCTTTTGTGTGTGTGTGTGTGTGTGTGTGTGTTCTTCTTCACTTCTGTTGCTAGGAGACCATTAGCTGCATCCTAGATGGCTGCTTGAAAGCTTTTAAGACCCCAGTCGCTACTCACCAATGTACGATGTGGAGCAATGCTTTTATGTATTTTGTTGTGCCAATTGAGTCTGGTGTATGGCAGTACTATGGTCCTGAGGTAGTAACTCTGTTGGATCTCTCTCCCATAGTGTCGGGATGTCTGAGGGATTACTCTGTGTCTGTCTTTTATTGTTTCTGTAAAGACTGCAGGTATTTTGTATCACTTATGTCTGTACAAGATTAGCCTCAGCTGAGTCTATCCTTGGTCTAGAGTATACACTTGGTCTAGAGTATTCACTGATCCCTGTCTAATCATCTCAGGTGTTTATGTGTTTATCTGTATAGCCTAGTGTTTGGTGTTAATGGCAATGTGGTATTGTGGGCACATTGGTTGGTTTTAACATCTGTTGTCTATCTCTTATGTGCACAGTTCGGTGTCCTCTCATTTCCCAATGTTATCATGGTGGTCATATATCCTTCCCATATATCCCTCCCCCTACCCATGTCAGCATGTAAGCTCCAACTAGCCCTAAATTAATCCCTCCCTTTCTCTTCCCATCCCAGGAACCTACTAAGTGAGTTTCCTTTCCCAAGGAAACCCTTCTCTGTCTTTTTACAGTAATGGGCTCATGCAGTACTTGTCCTTCTGTGATTGACTTATTTCACTCAGAATAATGTCCATTCAGGAAAAGCTTGTTTGTTGGTTGCCAAGGGTGGGAGAGAAAACTGCAAAAAAAAAAAAAAAAAGGATAAAAAGCATTGGCCCATGTCACTTTAGTTTTGTGCATTTCACTGTACAGAGATTATATTTCAATAATATACATTTTTAAAAAAGTGAGGGAGGGAGACAGGGGACACCTGGGTGAGTGATTCAGGCATGATGAGTGAGGGCAGAAAAAATACTCACTTCACATGTGATGTGGAGGACCAGGATTCAGTTCTTTGTCACTCTCTGCACCTGGGCTGAGCACCTGAGCAGACTGGTGGGCACAGGGCTTCATATCGACACTACAGTCCACTATCCCCTCAACTTTTCTCCTGCTCAAGTCTTGGCCAGTGGATAAGGTGAGATTCTTGGTTCCCCAGAGCTTTTGTTAGTAGCAACTGCATATAATCTACACTGGATTTTTATAACAAAGAAAAAAATCAAGAGACCAAATAATTAAAAGTAAAAGCTAAATCTATTGCTCACTTTTTGAAATAAAGAATGAACATTGGTGTATATGATGGTGTGAGGTGTAGGGATGTGTCTCCATCCTGGTGATTCTGCAGTTCTAGGTATGTATTGAGGGCAGCATGCAACATTTTGGAAATCCTTATTGTAAGATTAGGTGACCGATGTTGGCAGGAACCAGGCCAGAGGAAAAGGAAAGAAAAGTTTATTTACAGAGTAAAATCATAGAAGTGTAAAGGCTTTCTCTCAATAACCAAGAGAATAGCAGCCCTGACTGTATGTCAGGGCCCTTTTATTCATTTTATTTAGAATTCCTTCTTTGTTTGATTGATAGTTGAAAATGTCATTCTCTCTGGTCCCAAGGTTGGCTCGTCCTTTCTGTGTGGGTTATATTGTCCTTATTGTTTTATTGTTTTTTCCCTGTAATTTCCATTCAGAAATAGATTTTGATAATAAGCAGACATTAGTCATTAGGGGGTTTTTTGGTTAGCTTATTTTCAGGAGTACCAGACTAGAACTTCAAATAAGAATCAGGTTATAGGGTTGGGTAGTTAGCTATTTTCAGGAGTGTACATTCCTTTTTTGAAATCCATTTACACATAATTTCCGTATCTTACCTAAATGTCCTATTCCAATTTTAGGAAGTGATATATTAACCAGATTTCAGGCCTCTTTAACAATGATACCTTCTCCCTTACTTCCTCAAGAAACAGACACTAATCCTCCCATCCTCCTTCTTCTCACCTCAACAGATACTTTAACAAACCCTCTGTCACCTCTTCATTAACCTGATGGATATCCACTTTCTCTTGGCTATTACCTTTTGTGGAACCAAACTTCTGTTCAGGCATCCCTGAGACAGAGTAGATTCAGGGAGGGCAGACACCTGGAGGCCAAAGCCAGAGGATTTCTGGCCTAGCACTAGGTCTGACAGTGAATGGCAAATCAGAAATGTATGAAAGGAAAACAGAATGTCACTCACCAAGAAGGAATCAGCCAGTGTTGGAGGCATTGTCTGTAATGGAAAGGGATTCCTTATGGGTTCCCCTCAGCAAGTTGTTTCTCCTGTCCCATCCAAAAGCCCTGAAGGCTTTTCTGTTTCTTCCCCATTCGGTCTTTGTTCCTTCCTGGGTTTCAGGACCAAAACATGTAAGGTTAGGTGACCGATGTCAGGAGGAACCAGGCCAGAAGAAAAGGAAAGAAAAGTTTATTTAAAGAGTAAAATCATAGCAGGATAAAGGCTGGCTCTCCATAACCAAGAGAGCAACAGCTCTGACTCTACAAGTCAGGGCCTTTTTATTCATCTTTTCAGAGTTCCTTGTTTCTTTGATTGATAGTTGACAATGTCATTCTCTCTGGTCCTGAGGTCAGTTCATTCTTTCTATGTGGGTCATATTGCCCTTATTGTTTCTTTCCTGTGGTTTCTGTTCAGAAAATAGATTTTGATAAGAACTAGACATTAGTCATTAGGGGGTTTGTTGGTTAGCTTATTTTCAGGAGTACCAGACTGGAGCTTCCAATAAAAATCAGACATTAATCACTATAGGGTTGGGTAGTTAGCTATTTTCAGGAGAGTACATTCCTTTTTTTGCTGAGGACATAAGATTTCATTTTATTAACCTTCACCTATGATAGTAATTAATGAGTCCTTGTAGCACAATTGTTAAGCACTTGGCTGCTAAATGAAAGGGTGGTTTGAACCCATTCAGCAGCTCCAGGGGAGAAAAGACCTGGTGATCTGCTTTTGTAAAGATTCTAACCAAAACCAAACTCCTTGCCATTTAGTCAGTTCTGACCCAAACTGACTCCCACTGAGTTTCTAAGTCTGTAAATATTTTCAGAAGCCCTATACAGATTAGAGCCTAGGAAATATGATGGGGCAGTTCTACTGTGTCAGAGGAGGTCACTATGAGTCAGAATTGACTCATTGCACCCAACAACAACAATATGACAGTAGTTGCCTTTGTGCTAGGCCTTTGCTGAGCATGACTTTGGGAGGAAACACAGAAGAGTAGTTGTGGAATAAGGTTTTGAGTTAGAAGGCTGGGCTTGAATCCAGGCTCTATCTCTTTTAGCCATGAAAAGTGGACGAGTCACTTAATTCCTTAAACTTCAGGTTGCTCATCTATAAAATGGGTACAATAACAGATGGTATCATTATGATAAAATTATTGATAAGATCAAATGAGATGAAATGTATATAACTAATGTTTTTGACTCCTAGAAATAGCTCAATATATATTTTCGTTAGCTGCTGTCAATTTGGTCTCTGACTCATGGTGACCCCATGTACAATGGAATGAGTTACTATCTTGTCCTTTCCCATCACCATGATTGGTTGTAGACTGGACCTTTGTGATCAACAGGGTTTTCACTGGCTGATTTTCAGAAGTACATCGTCAGCCTTTCTTCCTAGTCCATCTTTGTCTGGAAGCTCTGATGAAACCTGTTCAGCATTGTAGCAACACAAAAGCCTTCACTGACAGACAGGTGGTGGCTGCACATGAGATGCACTGGGGATTAAACCTGTCACCTGAATAGAAGGTAAGAATCACCATCTTCATCCAATAAGTGTTAGCTGCTCTTATTACAACAAAAGCTGATGCTAGAAGGCCCCGAGTAGGAAGGCATAGGGAGCTCTGGTAGCATAGTGGCTAAGACACTTGCCTGCTAACCAGACGGCTGGCGGTTCAAACCCACCAGCCACTCCTCGGAAGGAAGGTTGGGCAATCCTACTTCCGTAGTGATACTGCCTCGGAAACCCAAGGAGGGGTCGCTATGAGTCGGGGCCGACTCGACGGCACATAACAACAACAACAACAGGAAGGCATAAATATGGGTAGGGCAGAATGGATATTGCCATGCCTGGATCTTTCTCCTTGCCCCACTCCATAATCTCGAACAGTCCTTTTAGTTTGCAGCTATCTTAGGGACAAAGTAGTTCACTAAAAGACTTCTCATTCACCTTTCACTTTCACTCCTTTTAAAAATTTTATTTTTCTTCCCAGTTCATCCTTTTTCCTTCTTCCACATGAATGAGCTATTAATTGGCTCAAGAATCTGGCTTCCAAACCAGTTCATGTTGCTAGTAGGCCCTGGGATGGAGTCAACCTGTGAAGGCCATGCCCTGTGACCTGCTTGCCAAGATTGCACTCATCTAGCCACCTTTCTGATAAGGTGGTCCTGCCATTGAGAACATGAAGAGAATCTAACCCTAAAGAATAAAAAAGGCCACAACTTCTTTCAAAGTACAGCAGCTCTTTCTCCTGCCAGTTTATAACTGATTTCTAAATTCTTTCAAATCTTATTCTTAAATAGCTCTTGATTCCTCTCCCATCTCTAAATCTTTATTATTATTGTTTAGGTCAAGTTTTCTCAGCTGACTCACTATTGACTTTTGGGACTGTACTGTGCACTGTAGGATGTTGAGAAGCACCCCTGGCCTCTACCTACTAGATGTCAGTAGCACCCCTAACCCCAGTTTTGACAATCAAAAATATCTTCAGACATTGCCAAATATCTCCTGGGGTGGGGGGGGCAAAAGTGACCCAATTGAGAACCATTGATCTAGGTTTAAACCTTATGATTTGTACCTGGAAACTGCAATCAGCTCCTTAACTTCCCCACTCTCACATCTAATCTCTCCTCTCCATGGTAGTTAAGTTGTGCATCAACTTGACTGGGCCTAGTTTTGAGTGGCTGGGCAGCTGGATGTAGTTATTCCCCATGATGAGACTGGTAATCAGCATCATGGTGGAATCTACTGGAGCAGCTGAGGAGCAGACTTAGGGATGTAGTCTGCTTCCAGTATATAAGAAGACAACTTTGAGAAAGGTCTCTGAAGCTTTTTGGCATCCTTGGACCCTGCATGTAGCTGAGTCTTCATTCAGTTGCCTGCCATGTTTGTTGTTGATCTTGGGACTGTCTCTATACTTGAACTAGTGGCCTGCCATGTTGTTTGGTAATCTTTGGACTGTGCCATTTTATTTGTCAACTTTGGTTTTGTCAGCCTCAGCATCCAGCAGCTGCCTGAGTTAAGAGAAGCTTCCAGCTTCAGTGGGCTGGGAACAAGAGGCATAGCTGGAGGGGTTTTCACCCAGCCCCTAGAGCTGGAACTTTGAACTCAGACTTCTAGCCTCCTAAACTGGAAACTCCTTGTTTATTAAGACCATCCATTTATGGTTTCTCTGTTAGAGCTGCATTAGATGATCAAAATATTGTCCTTCACACTTTTGGTAGAACACAAATCTGATCATGTTTCCTTCCCACCTTTGGTGAGTTCCCATGGCTGTTGAAAATAGTTTAAACTATTTTATTTGGTATTAACCCTTTACAGTCCAGGCCTAATTTTCCTTTTGTCCCACTGGGGCTCTGCCAGACTGTTCCCTCTCCTAAAAGGCTCTCAGTCCCTTTATTCATTTTGTAAAATCTTTATCTTTAAGCCTTCCCTATGCTTGTAGTCTTTCCTTCTGATTCCAGGGCATCCTCCTGCTAATTGTCCTTGCACTTCTCACCCTGCTTTGGGATGTCTGCTCAATCTGTCTCTTCTACTTCTTCCTTGAAGTCAGGGATGTATCTCTCTTTTTATTATAGTGAAAATATATACACCAAAACATTCACCAGAACAATAACTTCCACATTCACAATTCAATGACATTGATTACACTTCTCATGTTGTGACACTAATATTGGTGTCATAGGAGAGAAAACCCACTCAGCCTGTGAAAATGAAATTAAAAGTACTTATCAAGAAATTTTACATCTGGATGTAAGAAATCACCAGCCCATATAGATGAGAACTGATAACTTCCATTAACAAATTGTCACTAAAAGCAGATACAGTCTGTGGAACGAAGAAAATATAATGTAATGTTTGATTGATTAGTCCTTGGTTGAAGTCACAAGGGGGATGGATTAAAGGTGGGGAATAGGCATCTATCAGATAACTGGATATAGGAAATCACAGTGATTTATTTCAAGAACTAATTACAGAGCTTTTAATTCTTACTCAAATAGTTTTCAAATGAAATCATAAAACATTACTGATAGGACTACCAGTAAGATGGTGGAATAGGCAGACAAGCAACACAGACTCTCTTCAACAAAGAAAATACAAACCAATTGAGAGGTATAGAAGATAATCCTGGAGCCCTGAGCTTTGAAAAGAACTATACAGAAGTGGATTAGGCACCAACTAGTGGAAAAACCTGAAGGAAAACAGTGAGTACAGAGATGGTCAAAGCTACTCTGATGGGACCAATAGCCTGAATATTTCCAAGTAGTGTTGGGACCTGAGAATTGACCTAAAGATCAGCCCTGGTCACCAGGGGCTGCAGGGACAACTGAGCTGGTGGCCTAGGAACAGGAAGGGAAACAGCAAGGCGGGAGACAACCTGAGCTGTTGACTTTCCACTGTCTGGAGGGTGCAGCCATTTTGATTGTTTACACATGGCAGCCATTTTGGATATTTAAAGTGACTGAGGGTTCAGCCATTTTGAATCTTTACAAGTGGCAACCATTTTGGATTTTAAAGTGATAGCATTCTGGGAGGACACTGAATTGTGCACATAAGAGATAGATGACAGTTGCTAATACCAACCAATGTTTCCACAACACTGCATTAACACCAAATACCATAGAGGATCAGATGGGGGTCAGTGTACAGAAGTATACTCTAGACCAAGGATAGATTCAGCTGAGGCGAATCTTGCACAGACCAGTGATACAAAATACCTTCAATCCTTACAGAAACAATAGAAGACAGACACAGAGTAATTCCTCACAGACAACTAGACACTAAGCGAGAGAGATCCAATAGATCTACTGCCTCAGGATCATAGTACTGGGGGACACCAGACTCAATTGGCACAACAAAATACATAAAAGTGTTGCTCCACATCCTACATTGGTGAGTAGTAACTGGGGTCTTAAAAGCTTTCAAGCGGACATCTAAGATGCAGCTAATGGTCTCCTAGAGTCAGAAGTGAATAAGAACACAAAACAAAACAAAACAAAAGGCATATAGAAGCTATCAGCCCTAGGACACCATGGCCCTCAAGACCAGAAGAACTAGATGGTGCCCAGCTACCAATGCCAATCAAATCTGGAGATCCTGGATAGAGTGGGAGGGAAAATGTGAAACCAAATTCAAAAACTCAATAATGACCAGAATTACTGGTTAGATGGAGTCTGATGAGACCCCAATACTATGGCCCTGGAATACATTCTGGGCCTGGAATAAAACTCATTCGCAGGGACTGGCTCTCAGCCCAATAGTTAACAAGATGTACATGCAGACCACTCAACCCAGGATGATGCAACTACATACTCTATGGTAATACATACCTTGGAGCAATGGACCATGGGACACCAGAGGACCAACATTCAGGTTGAGAAAATGCAGGACAAACAGGAATGCATAAATATGAGGGGCACAGGGGGAGGGTTACAGGGTAGGGAGGGGAGGAGAATGAGTTAGGGTTGGGCATGGTAAATGAGGAGTGAAACTAAATGTATATGTAACATTGAATTAAAATCTTAAAATTAAAAAAAAAAAAAAAGTCATAGCATTCTCATTTGGATTCCAGGGACCTAATAATAGGCTCTGTTTGCCAAGGTCAACAGGGACATACAAGAGGCTGACAACAGGAAAGGAGACAGGTAGTGAGTGTATAAGTGCTGTCAACTAGTGAATAAGGGAGCACAGCACAGTACACTGCTTGCATTGATAACATACAAACAAAATAAAAGAAAATTAAAATTGTGGGCAAGTCACTCCAACAATCACCAATTAAATATAAAGACAAAAACATCACAATGCCACAGAGACATCTTTGTGTGGGGACACAGTCCACACAAAAAAGCAAGATAAAGCAGGAGCAACAAGGGAACAGGATACAGACCCAAAACACATCCCTAAAGAAGGTGCAGCATTGGAACTCCCTGATAAGGAATTCAAAAGAATTGTATTTAGGTATCTTCAACTAATTGAGAGACAGATCAAGGAAAACACTGGCAAAAGTGATGAAAAGACAGAGAAAACCCACAACAGTTTTGAAAGACAATACAAGTACAAAATGACAAAATAAATGAAAAATTAGAAATGATACAAAATCTGCAGACAGAAATCCAGAAGATTAATATTAAATTCTCAGAAATGGATAACACATTGAATAGGCAAAGGAGTAGAATTGAATCAATGGAAGACAGAATTAGTGAGATTGAAGGCAAGTACCTCAATACTTCTTTGGAAATGCTCAATCAGAAAAAAAGATCAAGACAAAATGAAGAAAGCTTAAGGTTCATGGTGGATATCATCAAAAGGAATAACCTATGTGTAACTCCTTCCAGAACAGGAAGAGACAAATAAAACCACAGAAAAAATTGTCAAAGATTTGCTGGAAGGGAATTTTCCTGGTATGATGAAAGATGAGAATATATCCATTCAAGAAGTCCAACTAACCCAAACAGGATAGACACCGAAAGAAAATCACCAAGACATATCATCATAAAACTCACCAAAACCAAAGACAAAGAAAGAATCATGAGAGCAGCATAGGAAAAATGAAAAGTTACCTACAAGGGGCAACCAATAAGACTAAGCTCAGATTTCTCGAGAGAAACCATGCAGGCGAAAAGACAATGGGGTGGTATATATAAAACCCTGAAAGAGAATAATTCCCAACCAAGAATTACATACCTAGCAAAATTGTCCCTCAAATATGATGGTGAAATTAGGACATTTCCAGATAAGCAGAAATTAAGGGGATTTGTTAAAAACAAACCAACCTTACAAGAGATGCTAAAGGAAGCCCTTTGGACAGAGAAGCAACAACAGCCAACAACTGACCATTAACACACATGATGATATAACCCAGAAACCAAACCAGCTATGGAAGCATCCAGAGTAAATAAGCCTACAAGATTGTAAACAGGGAACCAGAGACATCAATTGACAAATGAGGATGACTACAAACCAAAAAGAGGAAAAAAACTGTTATTGTAGATAGGGAAGTCAAGGCAACTACAAGATAGAATAGACTGTTCTAAACTTGGGAAGAAAACTTAAGTCACACGGTAATCTCAAAAAAAAAAAAATGATAAACCTTCACATCAAAATGAAAAAGAGGACAAGCACAAATATTCAGCAAACTCTAAAACAATAACAACAAAGGAAGTGATAACATGATTCACAATCAAAACGAGCTCGGCATAGAAAATTATATGGAACAAAGAAATTGACACCATGCAAAAGCAATAATAAAAATGACAGCAACAAATTCATATTTGCTCATAATTATATATCTGGCAAGGGACTTATCTCTAAGATTTAAAGAAAACCCCAACGCCTCAACACTAAAGGAATTAACTATCCAATTGAAAAATGGGCAGAAGACGTGAAAAGACACTTCACCAAGGAGGATATTCAAGTGGCCAGCTAATACATGAAGAGATGCTTACAATCACTGGCCATCAGAGAGATGCAAATCTAAACAACAATGAGGTACCGTCTCACCCCATCACTGATGGCAATGTTCAACGAGACAGAAAATAACAAATGCTGGTGGGGATGTGGACAGATTGGGACTCTCATACCCTGCTGGTGGAACTGTGAAGTGATACAAACACTGTGGAAAGCAATAAAGCGATTCCTTAGAAAGCTGGTATTGGAGATACCATTTAACCCAGCAATCCTATTACTAGGCATATATCCTAGAGAGGTGAGAGCCAGGATAGGAACAGATATATGCACACTCATGTTCATCGCAGCACTATTTACAATAGCAAAAAATGGAAACAACCTACATGCCCATCAACGGAAGAGTGGATGACCAAACTATGGTACATACACACAGTGGAATGATATGCAGCACTAAAGAATAATGTAGAGTCTGCAAAACACCGCATAATATGGATGAACTTGGAGGACATTATGCTGAGTGAAATAAGTCAATCACAGAAGGACAAATATAGTATTAGTTCATTGTTGTGGAGGGTCAAGGAAAGATTTATATATGGAGGGAAACTTTCTTTGTTGGTTACCAGGGGTGTGAGGGGAGGTGAGGGAACACTGCAAAAAAAAAAAAAGCACTGACCCATGTCACTTTAGTTTTGTGTATTTCATTGTACATAAATTATATTTCAATAAAATGCATTAAAAAAATTACTGATGAAGGTTTACACAGTTTTAACCAGAGATCTCAGGAGTGAGTGAAAACTCCTCTTGGTATCAGGATTTCACTTATCTGACACAAATTTTCAAAGAACACTTTTAAGGGGCCAGAGAAACTATAGATAAGACCAGCTCTAAACCCATTCAAGGGAGCTCTGGTAGCATAGTGTCTGAGACACTTGGCTGCTAACCAGAAGGCGGGTGGTTCAAACCCACCAACCACTCCTCGGAAGGAAAGTTGGGCAATCTACTTCCATAGTGATACCACATCGGAAACCCAAGGAGGGATTGCAATGAGTCAGATCTTACTCCATGGCAGTGAGTTTTGGTTTTGGTTTGGTTTTAGCATAAACTCAAACCCCGTCCCAACCAAAAACTTCCCTTTCTCCCTCCCTTGGTAACCACTAATAATCTCTGGTTTCTATATATTTGCCTATTTTATATAAGTGAGATTATGCAATGTTTGTTCTCTTGCAAATCGAGGATTGTATCTCAAGTTATCCAAGCACAAGGAGTCCAGCACAGCACATGCACGTGCACATGGTGGGCAACTGGATTTTGTTTATAGAATGTATAAACATGCACATCTCATAGGTAATGAAGATACTGACATATCAGGAATTTTTATTAATTTCCATGTTGCAATCTAAGAAAAAAAAAAACACTACATGACAGTTTCATGCAGGTTACTGTGAAGATGGCCCCATGGGCATGTGTAAGGGTGATCTCAAAGTGGTATACCCACTTGGGCAGGTTACTATGAAGATAGCTACATGGATGATGTCAGGGTGTCCTCACAGGATGTTATCAACTTGGGCAGAAATGTATTATATGCTATCACAGACTTCCTAAGACAAGGTCAACTAAGAATGGCTTGGACCCTATGGTGGGTTCAATGCTCTCCTGTTTTAAAATTCTTAATAATTTTTGAATGAGGGACTTGCACAGATTATGTGGATTTGTTTGAGTTTAGAAGGTCAAGGAGTGGTAGGGCAGGGAGACAGGGTGGACGGTAGTAAGTATGGATTATTGTAGGGAATAAAGTCAGATTAATAGTGTTGATAAGATTAAGGTATAAGGTAGAACTGCTAGAGAGAAGAGAAACTTTAGGAACATTGGTGACAGCAGCTGAAATGTGACAGGTGATTGGGGCCAAAGTCTCAGATAACTGATTCTAAGTTTAACCCTTTCTGACTCAAATAGGCTTTTCTCTTTTCACTCCTTTCTTTGTATACAACACTCTACTTGCTGAGTAGTAAGTGCCAGATAAGAGTTATTTCTGTGAACCAAATGCTCATCTGCAATGATATAGCACCTCAGTCCGAGGAAGGCTGGGGACTGAAGGAGCCAGATTTCAGGTGTTGCTAGGAGCGGGGTCTGGTTTACATCAACATCCTTTTCTTGCACAATAAAGTGGCAGTCTGGGCAGGAAGTCCTCAGGCTTCCTGAGGACTTCAAAAATCCAGTCTACTCCTCCACCATAATAATGCAGGAAGAGATGGAGAAGCTGTCAGTGTGAAGTTATGCCCAGGTGCTGCTTCTTATGTCATGCCTTCTTATTTTTATTTGCTAAAACTGTGTTATTTTATAAATAGAAAAAAAGAAAAGAAAAGAAAATATGTATTACCATACATTGTCCCATCAAGGGAAGGCTGGATGGGGCCCAGGAAAATAGGTAGACACAGTGGACTGTGTGAAACTTAAAGATCGATAATGAGTGAAGTTTGGGGCATGAAGGGGCACTGATCCTGTAGAATCAGGATCTTCATTTTGCTTGCCAGATCTGATGCTTTGCTCTCTGTTTGATTTGTTCTCCATGGGGATGTGGAAAAGTTTTCTACAAGTTTCAGTCTATGTGAGCTGTGCCTAGGGGAATTAAGGTACATTTTCTTTTGGCTATGTGCCTACATTTAAGGGAGGCAGGCCTTACTAGCAGGGGACCAAAGAAAGTGACGCCAAAGAGGTAAAGCAGTGGTCACTAGTCAGCTCTTTTCTACAACTAGGAGGTCTTTTTCATGTTAACAAAGGAGGAAGGTCTGGATTTACTAAGAAATGGATTCATTGTAATATTGGAATATTCACTGGGGCCTTGGCACCCTGTGCCTGGGACATTGTGCACATTATCTTGTTTTATCCTCAAGATAACTTTGCAAGAGAGACATCAACTCAAGGCTGCACAGCTCAAGAGTGGCAGAACCAGGACTGAACTTGTAGCTTTCTAGCCCCATAAATTGTTAAGACCTTGCTTCCTTGTGTAAAAAGCTAAACTCACTGCCATCAAGTCGGATCCAACTCATAGAGACTCTCTTTGGGTTTCCAAGGCAATATCACCATGGAAGTAGATTGCCCAACCTTCTTTCCAAGGAGTGGCTGGTGAGTTTGAACCCCCAGGTTTCTGGCTAGCAGTCACATGCCTTAGGCACTAGCCCTTGGTTTTTGGAAGGCTGCAGTCTACAACAGGAGTCCTAACTCCATTTTGAGTCTTGATATAAAGTTCAAACACCATTTGAGATCCTTCTGATGATGAAACTAGCAAAGTGACTATACTTAGACAAGTTTGAGACAACCTAGGGTGGGGCAGTTTGCCCCTAGGAGATGGTGGTTTAAAGTAGACTATACTCACATAATCATGTTGTTGCTGTTGTTAAGTGCTGTTGAGTCGGACCCAACTCATAGCAACCCCTCTTTGGGTTTCCGAGGCAGTATCACTATGGAAGTAGATTGCCTCATCTTCCTTCTGAGGAGTGGCTGGTGGGTTTGAACTGCCAGCCTTCTGGTTAGCAGTCAAGTGCCTTATAACTTGACTTGCTATAAGTCAAAATAGACTTGATGGTAGAGGGCTTGGTATATTTTGGTTTTATGCTCACACAAAGAAGTAGGGAACTTGCCTGGATGAGTCCTTAATGATTTACCAAAAATAGCCCACGTTATCAATTTAAGTTAAAGATTGGGGTCCTGGTATTGTCTTGTAGCCACCTTGTGGCTATGCCTCGGCACATGCAGCTGAGGCATGTGCTGCATATCACCATGTAGCCCCAGAACCAATCTTCTAGCCCTTTTTAATCTTCAATATCCCAATCATGGCCCTTTCCCTGCTACTGTAGCCATGCCTGCAACAATGATGATTAACCTGTCACCAATCACGATTTTGTAATGGTTTCCTTTGTTTTATATCGTATGTAATTAGCCTTGTGGCCATGAGTCAGCAGACTCCATTTGGCTTCTGTTTCTGTGCATAAACTGATGATTTCCCTTATCCTGAATGATTGTCTTTGTTTTGTTTTTGTCCTGTCTAAGGCTTAATAAAGGAAGCTCTGGTAGCATAGTG
>NW_006922355.1:174699-185564 GCF_000298275.1 Orycteropus afer afer
TAATTGTCTTTAACTTCAAGTTGAATTTGCATATGAGCAGTTGATGGTCTGTTCCACAATCAGCTCCTGGCCTGGTTTTGGCTGAAGATTTTGAGCTTTTCCACCACCTCTTGCCACAGATGTAGTCAATCTGATTCCTGTGTGTTACATCTATTGAAGTCCACGACGTGTACAGCCTCCTGCAAGGTGGGTCAAGAAATATATGGGGTGTTTCTTTCAAGAGGCCATAGGGGTAAGGGATGACCTTCCTCTATGAATGAGTTATGTCCTGAGCCCTCAATTTCCTTTGCCTTCTTTGCTTAGTGAAGGCACTCCTTCAAAATAAGTTTCTGGAAAGTAGCTTTTGTGTCTATGTTAAGGTGGGGGTTTGAGAAAAAAGAAAAAAAGCATTGTGCCATTATGTAAGGCCATGTCTTTGCTTACATACTTTTAAAAATCTTTAAACAAATGGCAACTCCATGTGTATCAGAGCAGAACTGTCCTCCCTAGGGTTTCCAATGGCTGATTTTCCTGATTTTTCACCAGCCCTGTGGAAGGTTGAAGTGGAAGGCTGAGGGGGCTTCTCAGTGAAAATTAAAGAACTTTAATAGATGAACAGTCATGATTAAAGTAGACATCAATCATAATGACTAACTTGCTATTTTTCCTTTCCTTTGGTTTTCTTTTAAATAAATGGAATAGCCAACCTTTTTATGGGTGCCGAGTTCTTTAGATTTGTTATTTTCTATTATGTATTCTTTGAAGCATAGGCGCTCTGGTGGCATAGTGCCTAAGGCACTTGACTGCTAAGCAGAAGACTGGCAGTAAAAACCCACCAACCACTCCTCAGAAGGAAGTTTGGGCAATCTACTTCTGTAGTGATACTGCCTCAGAAACCCAAGGAGGAGTCGCTATCAGTTGTATCTGAATGGTTTCAGCTGAGAAATGTAACCTATGAAACAAGACAACCCTGGGAAGAGGGATGCTGAGTCTGGAGTAACCAGGGAAGAGAAGAACAAAGGCATTCCTGGCAGTCCAAGGGATCTTCAATCTTCCCTTTTCCCTATATAATAATGTTTACCCCTTTGCTTGAGGAGACAGACATTTTAGAGAATTGATTCTCTCTCTTCTTGGGTATCAATACTCAAATCTTTTGCTTTCCCACTTCAACCTGTTGTGATCATTGACTTTTCATGACAGGGGATAAAGACCTTGTCTCTTCTGAGACACCTCTGGGTGGATTCAAACCTTTCAGTTAGCAGTGTGCATGTTTAGCTGTTTTATGTCCAGGGACTCCAAACAAATACTAGATCTTGGGTATATCTTTTAACATCTCAATGTTACTATGACTGGAAGAGTGGCCCCAAGCTGAAAATTAGCTTTTTTTTTTAATAGGGGTTAGACATTTATGTACCTAAGTAGGTGCTTACTCTCTGATTTGAAGCTATTGGGGTCTATCTGATATAAATTCACATTCCATGAACTGAAATCTCCAATGGGTGGGAGTTTAATGAGCCCTCAAGCCCCAGGCGAAGTTTATCTTGGTAAATGAATAGCCAAGGCCCACTCAGAGCAGTCTCCAAAGGTACAGAGAGAGAAATCAAGATGATGCAGAGGGTTGTCTTTATGGGCACCAACAGGGAGCCTGGTAATAACACCAGCTGCCTACAGAGACAGCTCTGATCATGGGTCAGAACCTGATTTGAGTGAATTATCTCATTTCACCTCCCTGACCCTCCTTTGAGAAAGGTACTATTACAATGCCATTTTACAGATGAGAAAACCTATACTTGAAACATCTCACATTCCTTGTCAGGTCTGCATCTTATGCCAGCCTAACCATTGCCCTTGGAGAAGCAGTCCTCTTTCTAACATCTGCCACTGTTCCAGTCTGTGCCAAGCCCTTGCTCCATGCCATTTGTGAGTGATTTTTAAGCACCTCTAGAACACAAGGCCAAGTTGGATTCAAGCTGTCAGAGGACAGCAGGACTTAAGCCTAGCTTACGGAAGCAGATATTTAATTTTACTCCTTGGTAGGACCATGGGGCAGGTGGAGCTACTGGTGTTATATCCAATCCCATTTCTGGATGAAAGTCTCAGGCAGAAAGGACAGTCAAAAGACCCCTCATCAATATATGTTAATGATGGGAATATCTGACAGTTTACATTTGTAGGATCCCTCACCAATGCAGGTCTGCTGGAATCTCAGCAGTTTCTGAGAGTTGAGCCCTCTTCACAGTGCACAAGCAGAATGGCCCTGCCCAGCATGGCATTCAGCTGGATTAGCAGGGTGTCTTTGCTTTAGCTATAATTCTAAAGCTGTTCTAGAATTACAGAAGATGCTGAACTAGTGCTTTCTTCAAGTATTCCTTCTTTGGAGATTTGTGAGCACACGAAGTACGAAAGATCTCTCCACCACGGGCCTTATCTGGTACTGGCACTTACATAAAAAAGCTGGTTCTTGGCCATATGGGGGCCAGGTTAGTCAATCCCATTGAGGGATGTCTGTGTCAAGAATATCTCTCTGAGTTTTTCTGATCACAATGTTTTTCTGTTGCTCAGGGAATGGATCTCATATTTCCTGCTTTTTTTCTTGGGGTTGTCTCTGGCTGTGACATACCCTACACAGCATGGTGTGCTCAGTGTGTCCTCCTCTTCCAGAAGCAGGAGCTTTAAGATGCTCCACAGAGCATCTTAACTTCTTGCTTTGTCCTTGAGGGATCCTTCTTTGCCCCCATGTTCTTTATGGTTTTAGTATCTAAGAGAGACAGACATGGTCCAGAAGTCACTCTCTGGATTAGAAATTTGACTGAGGGAAATTATACAGATTTTATCACCTGGACCAAATCAATATACTGTGGCAAGGGGCCTCCTTGTCTGTCTACTGGAATCACCTGAGGAGTTTAATGAGTGCTGAAGCTCTGGCCGCTATTCCCTGAGATTTTAACTTAATTAGTTGGAGTGGGGCTGGGACTTCTGGGTTTTTAAAGCTTCTGGGGATTCTAAGGTACAGCCAGGAGTGAGAACTATTCATGAAGTAGCTTGGCAGATGGGAGAAACTGTTCACAGAGACACTCTGCATGTGGAGAAATATATATATATATGTCAAAATAGCAGTTTATCATTTAAGTTCAAGCCTCTGTCTTCAAATTCTTCAATCCTACATAGCTTAAGGCCACACTTACTACTTCTGGTGAAGGGGCAGCTTGATGAGATCAAGAGTGAATGTCCAGTCAGGGAGCCCATTATAGAACCCACTATTGCCATCCCTAGGAAACAGGTGCTCAGATGAAAGGGCTGCCCAGGGAGGGGGTGAAGTGAGGGAAAGCTGACCCTACTGGAGCCTTTGCTCTCTTCACCACACTGGCTGGCCTGTGCCTCTGCTTGAAGTTGTAACTCACTCTTTCCAGAATTAGGAGTGCAGCTTTTTGTTTTTCCTGCCCTCAAGGGCTGAGCTAAGGCCTTGCAGCTCACCTGGAAGGAGGGACTCATCAGTGAGTAATAAGTCTGAGTGTTGTGACTGAGAAGGACTAACATAAACTATCCAGACTAGTCTTAAGCAACTTCTCAGTTGGCCAGGTCCAGGAGTTTGCCTCAGTATGACTTCCCCTTACTCCACACTGAGTACCCATTAGCCTATGAAAAAGTAGGGTAGGTCTGGTTAGCAGGGTCAAGATATCTGGTTATTGGTGTTTTTCTATTTCTAGAAAAATGTGCTTAATGCATTTTTCTATCCTATCCTATCCTCCCTATATCATGTCATATCATCATATCACATCATATCATCTATCTATTATCTATCTACCATCTATCATCTATTTATCTATATCTATATCTATCTATCTATCTATCTTGGAGCTCTGGTGGCATAGTGCCTAAGGCATTTGACTGCTAACCAGAAGGTTGGCGATTCAAACCCACCAGCCAGTCCTCAGAAGGAAGATTGGGTAATCTACTTCCATAGTGATACTGCCTCAGAAACCCAAGGAGGGGTCACTATGAGTCAGACATGACTCGATGGCAGTGAGTTTGATTTGGTTTGGTATCAATCTATCTATTTATCTACTGTCTACTTATCCATCGACTTAGTTACCTCTAATAGCAGAAGGAAAATTTTTAAAAATATATTAAACAATGGTTATCTCTAGGGTATGAATTATGGGTATTTGTAGCCATTACTTTTCCATGCTTTCTAACTTTCTCCAATTGTCATATATGTATATTTTTATATTCAGAAAAAAGGACAAAAAGTCTATCCCCAAAATACTGTGATTAAGAAGCCCAAATTCTTAATGAATTGATCACTCTGAGGAAAAATATATGTTATATGAAAAAATAGAAAAATTATGTAAAAATATTATTGTTTATTATTGCTGGATTGTTAACTTCTTTAGGCTGTAGACTGGTCCAGAATCAGATAATTTTGAAAAGCTATAAGGCCCTCCACCCTGGGAGCTGGCCTGCAATGAGTCATGACTCCAGCCTCAGGGGTACAGATGTCAGAGAAACAGGAAGTTCATAATTCCTCTCCTTGACAATCTGGCAAAAAGTCTTCAGAGAATAGCTTAAATTCTGCCCTTCTTCTAAGAAATGGACTTCTAGGTCCTCAAACATTGAGTGAAAAAAGTTGTGAATAAGAACCGTGAAGTGGGCAGCTGAGAATCACTATCTCTCCTTTTTCTCTCCAGCCCTAATGTCAATTTTCACAACAAAACCCTTCCTTTCTCCAATCCTAATGCAAAGAAACCAGGACTGCTCACCAAGAACCACTTGCATCATGATTTTACAAGTTCACTCATCTATTTAGTCCACAGACATATATTAAAGCCCAAATGACAGCCATTTTCACTGTGCCATACTCTGTGCTAGGAGCTTCATGTGTATTATTTTATTTAATCCTCACAACAATCTTATGATGTAGGACCTGCCATTATCTCCATGCTACAGATTAAGCATAGGCTTGGATACTTGAACCAGGGTTTCAGTACAGCCTGGCTCTCTAGGTGCATACCATCATCACCCTATACTTCCTGAGTGTGGTGATACAGATGGCTCCTGCAGGTGTGTGCTCAGGGAGGAAAAGCAGATCTATAAACAGTAAGCATCATAAAAGTGGCAGGGGCAGAATGATGGTTAAGATGGAAGACTAGACAGATGTGCTATTCAGATGCTGTATAACAAAGACCTGAGGAACCAAGTGAAATGAATATAGATGACAGTCCTGGAAACCAGAGCTTCAAAGAAGTATAAATAAGAACCATTAGCTCCTCTCATGAAGTGGATAAAGACGTATAAAGAAGTAGATGAAATAGCAATTAGAGGAAGAGACTGAATAAAGACAATGAACAAGGAGGTATATGGATCAGTGAACTGCCAACCAGTCCTGAACAGCATGCCCATTTAGAATTATTTCCAACAGCATTCTAATTGGGGCAATAACCAGATAACTGGCTCTACTTGCCCAGGACTGCACCAGCACCCACATTGGTGATTAGAAACCAGAGAGGTATGATCTCCTCTCTATCCCTACAATGCACAACATCCTAGTGACCAGAATCACATTCCCCCATAACTGGTCAACACCCCCCCGCCACTGCCAGTGCTGTGTCACTTATTTTTCCTTTCTCTTTTCTTCTTAGTTCTTCCATTCTTCCCCCTTTTTCTTTCTTCCTCTTCCCACCTTTCTTTTTCTTTTTTTGCCTTTTCTGATCATATGAAATATGTACCCCAACTCTGCTACCTCCTCAGTAAGCAGTGCCCACCCCTGCACCTTTGTGATCAGTCATGCACATTTCCATGTAGCAAATGCTGTATTTCCATTGCAGCCATATTTGGCGACTAGTGCTTGCACCAGTACTGTGCTATTTTTTTTTTCTTCATAGTTCCTCCTTCCTTGTTTTTCTTTCCTATTTTTCTTACTCTTCTGCCCCTTTTCTTTTAGATCTTGCAAAGTGAGCACTCTGCCCCTTCCATCTCCAAGATCAGTAAGGCCTTCCTCTGCTGCCTCCATAGGCAGCAGCACATAATCCCGCATAGTGGGCACCACCCTGTGCCACCTTCACAATCAGCAACACTTGCCCCCATCCCTCTGCAACTAACAGTGTACAATCTAATGGAGTGAGTGCCACATTCCCACTGCAGCCATGTTTGGCAGTTGGTGCTCTGCCAGTACTTTGCCCTGCTTTTCTCCTGCTTTTCCTTTTTCTCCTCCCTAGTTCTTCCCTCCTGAGGTAATTGGAGCTGTGTGTCAACTTGGCTGGACCACAGTTCTGTGTGGTTTAAGCAATTGTGATGTGGGTTGTTCCCATGATGGGATCAGATGTACATGTTTTGAGTAGTCAATCCGTTGAAAGGGAGTTTCCCTAAGGGTGTGGCCTGCTTCCAGGATATTTATGGACAGCCTAGGAAAAGAGACACTCTTCTGTGGATCGGGATTCTGTTGTGCTGCCAACAACAGTCTGAGAGCAAACAATCCACCATTTGGCCCGGAGATCTTGGATTCATCATTTGTTGGTGTCAACAGCCACTATACTGCCTGCCAGCCTTGAGCTCGTCAGCTCCTGCAGCTCTGTGAGTTGGGAAAAGCCTCCAGCTTGGTGTTTGATTCAAGAACTTGGGACTTGCCAGCTTCTATAAGTGTGTGAGCCATTTTCCTAATATAAATTTCTCCCCCCACCCCATAAGCTTTACTGGTTTTGCTTTTCTAGAGAACCCAGTCTAACACATTTGGTACTGGAAATGGTTCTAGAGAGACAAAATCATAAGGATGGGCTTCCTAAATTGGTTCTCCAATTTGATTAATCATAAAGGCACTGGTGTCCCTGCCTCCATTAGTAAAGATGGCCCTGCTAATCCATGGTGTGAGGTGGCAACAATAATATGCAAAATAGCACCACCAATAGATCAAATACTTTTGAGAAGTGGGGCTCTGGGTGATCACATATTTGATACTTTTCTGCAATTTTGTCAGCATGAGGAGTATAAAGGAGCTGGTTGGTTGGTCCTACTTATGCTAGATAAAGTGCTGAAAGAGTGAGATTTGTTCAGGGCTGTTGAGTCACAGCTCATGTACCACATAAAAGACCTCAATGTTTCCGGTTGTGCTCTAAAAGAAAGTCTTATTTCTTCTAGTAACAGAGCTGATATTGGCAAAAACCAACCCAGAGTCTTATTGTAAGGCTGGCTAAATTACAATGCCAATTAAATTGCCTATCTATAACAGTGTCTGAAGTTAAAGTGAGGGTATTGATTGGGAAAAAATGGGATCCTGAGACCTGGAATGGGGACATATGGGCAGATAGTCAGGAAATCAGGATATGGAGCCTGTGAATTCTGCTGAATCCCTTCCTTCTCAAGGGATTAGTAAAAAAAAAACATTATCTCTTTCACCTCAGTTTGATGGGATTAACCCAACTGTTCCTGTTGGATCATTGCCTGAGATAGATGCCATGGAAAACTTTGCTGAATGTTCTCAGGAACTTCCCCAACCATCTATTGTGGATGCTAGACCTATAACTAACTAAAGTTAAGTCCAAGAGAGCCTGAAGAGGTGAAATACAAAGTGTGACTGAGGAAGTGGTATGCTACACCCGGAAAGACCTACTTGATTTTGCTAGCATGTACAGATAGAAACCTGGAGAATATGTATGGAAACAGCCACTGAAGGTGTGGAATAATGGACAAGGAATGTAACATTGGATCAGCCTGAGTTTATTGATTTAGGTCACTAAGTATGGAGTCTTCATTCAATGTTTCAGCTCGAGAGGTTAGGAAAGGATCTAATTGTTTATTTGGTTGGCTTACTGAAGCATGGATTATGCGGTGGCCTATCTTAAGTCAAGTTGAAGTACCAGACCTACCTTGGTATAATGTAGAAGAAGGTATCCAGGGCTTAGGGAAATTGGCCTGTTAGAATAGATTTATCAGATTAGACCACTAGAGCCAGAAATTGAGAGTCCAGAACACACGCCTTTAACCAGTACAATGAGGAATAAATTTGTGAAGTGAGTCCCAGCATCCTTGAAAAGTGCTGTTGTTGCTCTTTTATCTATGCTGGATTTGACAGTGGGAACTGCCCTAATTCAACTAAGAGACTTAACTATGATGGGGCTGACTGGACCCCATGTTTGTTGTTGTTAGGTGCCATCGAGTCATTTCTGATTCATAGTGACCCCATGCACAGCAGAATGAAACAGTGCCCGATCCCGTGCCAGCTCCATGATCCTTGCTATACTTGAGCCCATTGTCACAGCCACTGTGTCAATCCATCTCATTGAAGGTCTTCACCTCTTTCATCGACCCTCCACCTTACCAAGCATGGCATCCGCATGGCAGTAGGGGCCCAGTGGCAGCAGTTAATCAATAAAGGCAAGGTGGGTATGGTTATCATGATGGACAGCAGAGTTGAAACAGTAATCAGAATACTCTGACTCATGTGGAATCATGGCATTGTCTACTTAGTCATGGTGTTTCTTGGAGTGAAATACGTGACAAACCTACTAAATATTTACTTGATCTGTAGAGACAGAAGAATTCTAGGTTGCATGAACAGCAGATTGAATTGCCAGAATACAGAGTCATGGCCTCTCAATCAATTCCCAGACTTGAGTCAGTTTACAGACTCACAACCCCTTGGATGAAGGGGAGGCTGGGTCCCTTTGAGGAAGGACTCCACTACATTACCAAAATTTTATAATGTCCATCATTCTCCCAGCCTTTCCCAAAGGGATCTGAGGCCTTTTACAAGAGTGACTGCCATGTCTGGCAAAACTTCACAGGTCACGAAACAAAGTGACACAAAAGGATTAATGGCTTTTTAAGAAGAACAGGGGCCAGGCGGACGCCCTGCATATTCTGCGAGAGCGATCCCTGATGCCTTTGTTCTACTTTATTTATATGTTTATACATGATTACATCATCATTCTTGGAATCCATACAATCAGCTTATTCTCTACAAAGTTAAAGTTTTACTCCTCTAAGTGCTCAAGGACAACAGGTGGTCAATTAAAACAATCATAAAAGCCTCCTCAGGAATGAGAAGTGTAAAATGATAAATGTTTACTAGGGCACAGTGACCCAAAGTATGAAACATCTCAATAAGATAAAAAGATGGACTACTGGAATAACATCTACTTTTAATACTTGATGTTTTGCCAAGTAAGCATTTAACTGTGAGAGAGGCATTGCCTTCTCTTGTTGCTGTTGAACATGTGCCTTGCACTCATGTCCTTTGATGATTTCTCTCTTGGTCTCCAACATTTCTTCCCTTTTTATTTTTTAAATGCAGTAGATGTACCTCAGTAGTCAAAGACTGAATTACTTGACGTATTAGTTTTGGAACCCAAAGAATAGCAAACAATACAATTAAAAACATTATAACATATGGTAAAAAGTGGTATAGAAATGTAGGAATACTTTTCAAAGGGTTAAGTTTCTTAAATCATTAGTTATAGTGTCTGCAACTTGATTGGGGTCAATTATTGGTACATGACTATTTTTTGGCCTTTGAATATATTTATGAAACTCCTGCATTTCAAAACTGATGCTCGGATCATGCCATATCCCTAATATTCTCATTTTAATCTTTTCCCATGTGAATTAGGGATTACTGAAGTTCACAGCATATGCTGTTACACATATGTATTCATACCGATAGTCACAATGTAATGCTTGCTTTACTCTAATCACTTCTAGCACATCCCTTATTGATAATACCACCTCCTCTAACATGTCTATTTTGAGTTTAAAATCTTGATCAATTTTCTCTTGATTTACTAGTGTCTTTACAGTATCAGGCTACATCATTTGCATATTAGACTGTCTGTATAGATGACTGTAGTGCAACAACAGCCACAGTCATAGTAGCTATCATTGTGGCAAGATCAGTTATGCCTGCAATAAAGAGCCCAATGATGTGTTTAGGTCTACTAAGCCCTTGTTTTACTAAATACAGTGAATGTTCTCCTGCCGAGTGAAACCATCCATCTGAAATATTAACTGGTAGGGTTGTATAGTATGGTTGTGTTACTATCAATACATACTGATCTGTTGAGGTTAAACACTGAGTTAACAAACAATTATTACAAGTCACATTCCAGTAATAATGTCTGAAAGTATTTGTTTCAGAAATATTTAAACAACTTATAGTAGCATTTACATTACAATCAGTATATTTTTGTACCAGCATGAGAGTGTTCAGGGGTAGAACACATGCTTGTATGTCAGAGTGACTTCCTGGGACAAATGTCCCTCCTTCTGGTAGCATAGTGCATAAGGCACTTGACTGCTAACCAGAAGGCTGGCGGTTCAAACCCACCAGCCACTCCTCGGAAGGAAGGTTGGGCAATCTACTTCCATAGTGATACCGCCTCAGAAACCCAAGGAGGGGTCGCTATGAGTTGGGGCCGACTTGATGGCAAAATAACAACAACAACAACTGGTCTCCCAATGAATACAGTATGATTCACAGTCCCAACTTCAGCAAACAGTATCCATAATTCTGATTGTACAGGTCCTTCTGGTGTTTGTAAGATGTTTCCTGGAAAAACCCCAGGGAAGCTAGTGAACAATAAGACATTATAGGGGTGCCCTCAATGCATAAGATAGTGTGGGGAGTCATGTTTTGCATTGTGGGAGGCACCATAACTTTTTTTGGGAGAGGCAAGTGACATTTAAACCAAGGTGGAAATGTCTCCAAATCTTGTGATATGTTAGGACAGTATGGTATGGGAGGAGTTATAGTATAATTTCTGAAAATACTCCTATAAGTTGTATATATATATATATATATTTAAATTTTTTTTATTGTGATTTGGGTGAAGATTTACAGAGCAAATTCACTTTCCATACAGCAGTTCACATATACTTTGTCTCATGTCATTGACCAC
>NW_006922355.1:190634-203844 GCF_000298275.1 Orycteropus afer afer
ATTGTTAGGTCATAACACTGCTTGGGAATCTCCAAGCTGTCTGTGCCATCAGGATCACTCAGGATCCCTGCCAGACCGCAGCTCTGTATGTCTCCTTTTTTGGTATTTTCACTCAAATTCTTCTGCTAGTTGGGGTTTAGTCCACTTCTGTATCCTTCCCTTCAAGGCTCAGGGGTCCAAGATTATCTTCTGTGTTAACTGGTTTCCCTTTTCTTTGTTGAAGAGGGTCTGTGCAGTCTTTCTGCCTAGTCTGCCATCTTGCCAGAACCACCAAGTTGTATATTTTTATATCCCCCAATGCACACATGTTAGGTTGCTTCCATATGCCCACTGCATTTTAGGTAATAGCTTCAAGTATGGGGAGGGACTATGGCTATGCCAGGTGAAACAAATTGGTGGTTTTGTAGCAAGAGCCATAAAATTCACTAAGCTTTCTCCCTTTAATAATTTTCCTATAGACTTTCCACCCTTTTTCCCAATCAACTGAGTGTCGTTAGTAAAGACAGGAATACCAGTATCATAGTATCTAGCAGGTCACACCCAAGGTGGATGAAACAAATATTCCCAATGTGTTTCATTTGCTACAGGAGTGATTTGAGTTGACAGCAATGCTACCATAGCTAAAAATATCATTTCCAGGGTCTGAGGCTGGCCCAGGCCTTGAGCCATAGTTGCAGTCTCATGAGATAAGGCCTTAATCTGACCCCAAGTTGGCAGCGTGGCTTCCCTGGTCTGATGAATCAGTAATTGTCACCTCCTCCGGCGATCCTATAGTGACAGCCATTGAAGTAGGTGCTGGATGTGATCCACCCTGTCAGACGAGTCTCTTTGGTACCCATTTGGGTTTGTCATTGTGTTCTGGAAAGACACAAGCATACCCTCATTCCCATGTTAATAGTGGACCTGGTCCTTTCCATTGACCTGTCAGTACATCCTTCCACCGAACTTTGACTGAGTTTGTGTCTTGTTTTATTTTTTAAAAATATCTGTCAGCAGCTGACTGCCCATCAGTGTCACAGTTCAAAAAATTTAAAGTATATAAGACATTATTTAATCTTTTCATAGGGCTCTTCCAATATTGTCCTGTTACTCCCCCTTTTTTGTTTTTCTAAATAAAGTTTTATAGTTTGATGTTTTCTTTCTACTATGCTTTGGCCTTGAGGATTATAAGGAATGCCAGTAGAAAGGTTGATAGAATAAAAGGAACAAAAATGTAAAAAAGACTTACCTGTGTATGCTAGGACATTATTTGTTTTTAACTGTTTAGGAGGTCCACAAAAACAAAACAATGTAATAAATGATGGATAACATGTTTTACTACCTCACCTGTTAAGGCTGAAGCCATAATGAACCCAGAATATGTGTCTACTGTAACATGTACAAAAGATTGTGTTCCAAAAGAAGGTACATGGGTGACATCCATTTGCCAAATATCACTGGGTCGAAGCCCATGAGGGGTTAAGCCCATGAGGGGGAGATGCACACTGCAAGAACAGTTTTTTATTATCTGTCTAGCCTGTTCTCTAGTAAGTTGGAATTGTTTACATAAACTAGTACTATTTTGATGAAAAGAAACAAGTGATGGAATAACTTCCTTTATGGGGAGACAAAGTTGTTCATCCACTCATTTATTTTCTTGAGTGAGAGAGCCCACCAAGGGGATATGGGCTCTAATGTGTGTGATGTAAAATGCACTGCCTTATTAAAGTAAAAAAGAGAGTTAATAATTCTTCATTAGATATATGTTTAATTTTGCCAGTTTCAATACGAGTGAGTAAATGAACCACATGCTGGCTGTCACTCCCAATATTGAGTGGTTGGTGAAAGAAATCCTGAATAACAAGTAAAACAGAATAAGTCTCTGTTTTTTGCTTGCTTGGCAGCCCTAATAGCCTGTTTACAATCTTTGCTGGCATTGTCATAAGCCAATTGTTTAATTAAAATATTAGCAGTAGTGTTATCACTAACACTCTGAGTCACCACTACACTTATCCTATCCAAAAGTTGTTCAAAGGGTTCTTTTTGTTGTTGTTGTTGTTTGCTGTCAAGTCAGACTCGACTCATAGCGACCCCTCCTTGGGTTTCCGAGGTGGTATCACTATGGACGTATATTGTCCAACCTTCCTTCTGAGGAGTGGCTGGTGGATTTGATCCCACAGCCTTCTGGTTAGCAATCAAGTGCCTTAGGCACTATGCTACCAGAGCTCCTAAAGGGTTTTGTAGGCCCTTGTATAATTTTTGTAAAACTGGAATCATCAGCTCCTTTTGCCAGTAGCTTAGACCATGCCTGAGAGGCTGTGGCTGATATCTGCTGATAGGTTTGTAAGGGATAAGTTAATTGAGCTGCAACCTCTAAACACTGTCTGGTTCCAGAAAGCATTTCAAAAGTAATGGAACATTGTGTTGCTGATTTCTCATACTTTGCTCTGTACAAAAATCATAAAAATAAATTTTCCACATAAAATAATCTTCCCCTTCTAATGCAGTTTTAGCCAGCATATACCAATTATAAGGACACAAAACTTCTTGAGCAATGGTTTCTATTTAGGTTTTTACAAACGGTGCTGTTGGCCCATAGGTAGCAGCCGCTTGTTTCAAATATTTAAGAGTTTTAAAAGAAAATGCTTTATGTCCTCACATTGGTAAATTAGTCTGCATGTCTATGTATTCTGCTAAAGGATAAACATGTTTCAATTCTAATGGAATGTCCTCATCCATGGCCCTTGCCTTTTGAACCATAGCTTGTATAGGTGATAAAGGAGGCAATGTGGATGATGAATAGTTAACTTGTTTTCCTAAGAGAGGGAATGGGTTAAAAGGTGGAGGAGAGCAAGCACTGACAGGCATAGTTGCAGCTGAAACAGCCTGATTTAAAAATGGGTTTAAGGAAGGATACAAATTCTCCTCCTTTACTTCTGAGGGTTCAGTTTCTAACTTTTGCTTAACTATTTCTTCTTGTAATTTTAACTTTTTAAATTTTGAATCTGTGTCTACATTTTTCTCCTTTCCCACTTTAGGATCCATGCCCACACTTATTCTCTTATCTAATTCAAAACACAGTTTTAAAATACTCCAAATAGAAAATACATGCTCTGGAAAATCCTCTGGCCCATGTTCTTTTAAACACTCATTCATTTATTGACTGATGGACTCCCAAGTTGTTAAATCAATGGTTCCTTCCTGAGGAAACCAAGGACAACAGTGATCTACACACTGTAAAAATTCCTCTAACTCCTTTTTGGACACTGAAAAACCTCTAGCTTGAACTAATGCTTTAAGAACAAAAATATAACGATCCCTTTCATGAAATGCTGAATTCCCCACGTCAGCCTGGCTTAAAGAAAAACTTATTTAATTCACCCACACTTACCATTCTTCTTGTTATGGAGCTCGGATTTCACTCAGTGGGGTGTCCTTTCAGGTGCTCACCAGATGTGCTATTGTATACAGATTCATGGGCTGTGGCTAATGGTTTGACTGGATGGTCTGGGACTTGGAAGGAGCATGATTAAAAAATTGGTTACAAGGATGTATGTGGAAGAGGTATGTGGACAGATCTCTCTGAATGGGCTAAAGGAGTAAAGATATTTGTGTCTCATGTGAATGCCCACCAAAAGGTGACCTCGTCGGCAGAGGAGAACTTTAACATTCAGGTGGATAGGATGACATGTTCAGTGAAAACCGGCCATCCTTTTCCCCTACCTAGTCCTGTCATTGTTCATGAGCAAATAGGTCATGGTGGCAGGGATGGAGGTTATGCATAGGCTAAGCAACATGGACTTCCACTTACCAAGGATTTTTTGGCTACCGCCACTGCTGAGTACCTAATTTTCCAGCAGCAGAGACCAAAACTGAGTCCGCGATATGGAACCATTCCTCGGGGTGATCCACCAGCTACCTGGTGGCAGGTTGATTACATTTGACCACTTCCATCATGAAAGGACAGTGTTTTGTTCTTGCTGGAATACTTATTCTGAATATAGATTTTCCTTCCTTGCATGCAATGCTTCTGCCAAAACTACCATCTGTGGACTTACAGAATGTCTTATCCACCACCATGGTATCCCACACAGCATTGCTTCAGATCAAGGGACACACTTCACAGAAAATGAAGTGTGACAATGGGCCTATACTTATGGGATTCATTGGTCTTACCATCATCCTGAAGCACCTGGCTTGATAGAATGATGGAATGGCCTACTGAAAACACAATTACAGAACCAGTTAGGTGGCAATACCTTGAAGAGTTGGGGCAATGTTCTCCAGGAGGCTGTATATGCTCTGAACCAGTGTCTAATATACGGTGCTCTTTCTCCAATAGCCAGGATTCATGAGTCCAGGAACCAAGGGGTGGAAATGGGAGTGGTACCACTCACTATTTCCCCTAGTGACCCAATTAAATTTTTTTGCTTCCTGTCCCTGCTACCCTATGCTTTGTGGGTCTGGAGAAATAGTCCCAAAAGAAGGAACACTCCCAGCTGGAGACACAATACTGATTGCATTGAACTGGAAATTAAGAATGCCACCTGGCCATTTTGGCTTTCTCATGCCTGTGAATCAATAGACAAAGAAGGGCATTACTGTACTATCTGGTGTGATAGATCCTGATTACCAAGGGGAAATTGGATTGACTTTACATAATGGAGGTGAAGAAGAATATGTCTGGAATATAGGAGATTCTTTAGTATGTCTCTTAGTACTATTCATGCTCTGTGATTAAAGTCAATCGAAAATTACAGCAACCCAATTCTGATATGACTACTAATGGCCCAGACCCTTCAGGAATGAGATTTAGGTCACCCCACCAGGCAAAGAACCACAACCAGCTGAGGTGCTTGCTGAGGGCAAGGAAATACAGAATAGGTGATGGAAGAAGGTAGTTCTGAATATCAACTATGGCCATATGACCAGTTGCAGAAACAATGACTGTGATTGTTATATTTCTTCATTGTATATGTGCATCAAATACTTTTGTTTCCTTCTGTGATGAACTGTGAAATGTAAACAAGGTTAATGATTTTTGGTTGTACGTGTGTTAGTGTATCATGTTGTGTGTAAATATGACTTTATAATCGTCCTTATTTAGAGATTATATATGGTTAAGATGTTCACATTTCAGTGCCCTTCCTTTTCTCAATGTCATCATGCTGGCCACATACCCTTTCCATACTGTCTCTCCAATCACGTAAATCAGCATGTAACCTCCAACTAGTCCAAAATGTTCCCTATCCTTCCCTCCCATCCCTAGTAGCCTACAAAGTGAGTTTCCTTCCCTATGTAAATCTTTCCTTGGCTTTCTTTTGGTTTTTACAATAATGGCCTTATACAATATTTGTCCTTCTGCAATTGACTTATTTCACTCAGCATAATGTCCTCCAAATTCATCCAAGTTGTGAGATGATTCATGTGTTCTTCATTATTCTTTAATGTAGCAAGGTATTCCATTGTGTGAATGTACCATAATTTGGTTATACATTCATCTGTTAATGGCCATTTAGGTTGTTTCCATTTCTTTGCTATAGTGAGTTGTGCTGTGATGAACATGGGTGTGCATATGTATGTTCATGTCATGTCTCTCATCTCTTTAGGATATATTCCTAGTCATAGAATTGCTGGATCAAATAGTATTTCTATTTCTGGTTTTTTAAGGAAAGACCATAGCATTTTCCACAATGGTTGTACCATTTTGCAGTCCCACCAGCAGTGTATGAGAGTCACTGCAACCTTGCCAGCATTTGTTATTTTCTGTCTTGTTGAACTTTGCTATTATTGCTGGGGTGAAATGATTTCTCATTGTTGCTTTGATTTGCATCTCTCCAATGGTTAATTATCATAAGAATTTCCTCATGTGTTTGTTTGCTGCCAGTATATCACCTTCAGTGAAGAGTCTGTTCTTGTCCCTTGCCTATTTTTGAATTAGATTGTTTGTGTTTTTAGTGTTGAAATGTTGACGTTTTCTATAGATTTTGTAGATAAGTTCTTTGCCAGATATGTCATAGCCAAATATTTTTTCCCAGTCTGTAGGTTCTCTTTCTACCCTTTTGGAGAAGTCTTCTGATGCACATATGAATTTAATTTTTAAAAGATCCAAGTCATCCAGCTTCTTTTCTACTGCCTGTGCACTTTGGGTTATGCTTGATAGTCTATTTATGCCATAAATCAGGGCCCCTAGATTTGCCACTATTTTATCTTTGATGAACTTTATAGCTTTGGGTTTTACATTTAAGTCTTTCATCCAACTTGAGTTTGCTTTTGTGTGTGGGTTAAGGTATGGGTCTTGTTTCATTTTTCTGCAAGTGGATATCCACCACAATAGCCTGGCCCTGCTTTCACACAGTCCAAGTGCCATGGATGCAGAATTGGCAGGCACCAAATCCCAGAGGTCCAGAGATAAAGTACAAATGGTGAAGGAGGAATTAAAGTTAAAGAGGGACACCCGATTGGCTCAGTCTGATGCAAAGGAATCAATTGCTACCAAACTACATCTATCCAATCAGATCATAGAAACGTTGGCATGCAGAGTGGCCAACTTGTTGGGGTGCCACCTGTCATGCCAAGAAGCCCAGGTGGTCATAGCCAAAGCTGACTGGGAGCCGAGAAGGTGGACTCCTCTAGAGTCTGGACTCTGAGGAAGAAGAGACTTGGAAGGATGATGTCAGCATCACAGAACATCTAGAGGCTTGGCTAATCACCACCAAGGTAAAGACTAACTGAGTTCACACAAAAGGAGGGGTGGCTGCACCACCTTCACTCCCAGAGGAAAGGGAGCACACCACGGTACAAGAATATACTACCAAGGAGCTCTTAGGCTTAGCTGCTGAGTATAGGAGCTAAGTGGAGAGGCAATACTTGCCTGGGTATTGAGGCTGTAGGATAACAGGGCTGATGGAGTGATTTTAACATGGAGGGAACTATCAAAAATGGCCTCCATTACTTTCCATTCTGCCCTCCAGCAGAGGTTACATATGTTCCAAAACCAAGTTAACACTGTCTTTCTCCTTAGTTGGGTGGTGGTAGCTTTCAGGGCTGCTTGGCCCACAAAAGGAGATATACCTTGTGCCTCATTGAGATGAAGTGAGTAGAAGAACTGCAGAGAATAGTTAGGGTGCTGGGGGTGAAACATGATATCTATATGGCAGACTTCCAGAGGCCCGAGGATGAGATCTTTATGTAGGGAATGAACAATGTCATCCTGCAAGTCACCCTGAGCCAGTATTATAGCCCTTTGTTGCCTATCCTGCTATCAGCCATACAGTGGACAATTTCTCATGCTGCACAAGCTACGGCCAATATAGGTGAAACTGATAAAATGAGGTGAAATATATGTGCACGCTACAGAGAAGGAGCTTAAGGGAAAAGACCTACCAAAGGGGAAAGGGTCATTAAAGGTGACAAGAAAGCAGTCCTGAGCCAGAGTTAATATTTGGCAGAAACTGCAAGGGAGAAAATAGACAAATAGCAAAACACTGTGTTGCTATATTTGTGGCACTGACTCAGACCTGATTAGCACTTCACTCCCTTATCACTCCTTTAAAGGAAAGGCTCTCTCTCTCTCTCTCTCTCTCTCTCTCTGTGTGTGTGTGTGTGTGTGTGTGTGTGTGTGAAGCTCACTGCTCCTGTCCAGCTGGACTAGGAATCAGGCCAAAATTCCCTGCTAATGGTGTGGACGGTGATGGGAGGTAGGGAGTCTCATATGGAATTAGCCGTTTATTGGTCTCTTCAGAACACTCACAGAATGCTGGCTCTGGTTGACACTGGAGTAGAGTGCACACTAATACATGGTAACACTAAAAATTTCATGGTCATTTAAGTGCTGTAGATGGCTACAGTGGAATCACAGTGAGAGTGAGAAAAGCAAACCTCACTCTGGGAATTGGGCAATTGCCCCCTCAAGAATTTACTGAGCATATATCTCCATTACCCAAGAATATCTTAGGAATTGATGTTTTAGGATTGACCTTGTTCACCATCATCAGTGAATTTAGATCAAGTGTAAGAGCTGTTAAGACTATTATTAGAGGCTGGGCTAAATGTATCTCTATGGCTGTGTTGTTTTCTTTCTGAGTAGTCCATGTAAGACAACACTGACTCCTGGGAGGACATAAAGAAATCATCGTCACTATCAAGGGACTAGCCAGGGTGGAGATAATTAAGCAGACATATAGTTTTTCAATAGCCCAGTTTGGCCAGTGAAAAAGCCTGATGGGTCATGGAGGATTATGGTGGACTACTGGGAGTTAAATAAAGTCACTTAACTGCTACACATAGCAGTGCCAAACACAGCCCAACCACTCAACTCAATAGGAGAGCATTTAGGGACATACCATTTTTTTTTTTTTTTTTTTTTGGACTTAACTTATACCTTCTTTACAATTTCCATTACTCCAGAAAGCCAAGATCAATTTGCCTTTTCATAGGAAAGGGAAAACTGGAGTTTTGCCATCCTCTTGAAGGGATGTTTGCATAGTCCCATCCTGTGCTGTGGGCTAGTGGCCCAGGACTTGCAGTGATGATCAAAAATTTTACTCTCATTACATTGAAGATGTTATTCTAACTTGTAATGATTTGTCTTTGTTATGAGAACCAGCTCCAAAACTGATCCAGCATTTGGAGAGCCAAGGATGGGCAGTCAATCAATACCAACAAGTTAGAGGGGCCCAAATTATCTTCTGAATTCTTGAGAGTCATTTGGTCAGGTCAGACAAAAGTTGTGCCCACTGCCATCATTGATTAAGTTAATGTCTACCCTAACCCGACTAATATTAATTTACTACAGGTGTTCCTAGGGTTGTTAGGACACTGGAGGCCTTTCATTCCCCACCTGGCTCAACTATTACACCCCCTCTATAAGCTAGCTGTTACACCCCCTCTATAAGCTAGCTGGGAGCTCTGGTGGCATAATATCTAAGACAGTTGACTTCTAACCAAAAGGTGGGCAGTTCAAACTCGCTGGCCACTCCTCAGGAGGAAGATTGGGAGATCTACTTCCGTAGTGATACCACTTTGGAAACCCAAGGAGGGGTCACAGGAGTTGGAGATGACTTGACGGCACATAACAACAACAATAACATAAGCTAGCTAAAATGGGAATAGCTTGGGACTGGGACTTTGAACAGGAGCATGTCTTCCAGGCAGTGCAGGTGGCTGTTCAACAGATTAAGGCTTTAAGGGTCATTCCACTGGGCTCCCCATGCAAATTGGTTGTTCCTAGCTATCTTGAGGGCTTTGGATGGGGATTGTTGCAACAGCAACAAGGTAGATGAATATTACTGGGATTGTGGAGCAGAGATGTAGTCCTCTGGAGCAGCAGATTTGTTCCTCCTATCAGAGCTTATAGGAGCTCTGGTAGCATAGTGCCTAAGGCACTTGACTGCTAACCAGAAGGCTGGCGGTTCACACTCACCAGCCACTCCTCGGAAGGAAGATGGGGCAATCTACTTCCATACTGATACTGCCTTGGAAACCCAAGGAGGGGTTGCTATGAGTTGGGTCCGACTCGACAGCATATAACAACAACAACATCAGAGCTTATGGTCCACAGAAGCCATTACTAAAGGGGCTCTTTTCACTGTGAAGATATGCTGTCCAATAGTGTAATGTGTTAAAAAATTCAGCAACCCCCAATCAGGGGTGGCACAGACTAGAACTTGTCTAAATGGCATGTATACCTGCAACAGCACAGAGCCCTGTCAAACAGCCTCGTGAGTGAAGAACTACATCAAATATAAGGACCAGTAACTTATATGGCTGAGGAGGTAGAAGTACCTGTGTGTCCCCTACCCACATACAAGAAGGAAATGGCCCTATACCAGCAGCTTCTTGGTATACTGATAGGTCAGCTAAAGGCAAACCCCACAGACAGACAGCTGTAGCAGTCCAACCCAGTTCAGAGGTGATATGGATAGATCAAGGGAATGGACAAAATAGGCAATGGGCTGCATGTATGGAGTTAATGTATGAACCTAATCCCGTAACCTTATGCACAGACAAATGGTCTGTGTACAACGGACTCACACTGGATGTATGACTGGGGATGTATGGATGTATGACTGGGGTGGCAATAATTGGATGATTGCTAGCTGCCCCCTGTGGGGCAAAGAAATATGGGAAGACATTTATGACTGGATTTGTGGACTCCAGGTTACCATCTTCCATATATCTGCTAAAGCCCTCTGCCTCCTCCAGGAAATGTCCACATTGACAAACTGGCCCAAGGACATGCCCTGAGTCTCAATATCATGTCTGATTGTGTGTCCCAATGGTTACACCACAAGATGAGCCATAAGGGATACTGAACTCTATGTACAATAGCTAAAGCTGTGGGCTTCCTTGTCACCATGTCTCAAATCCAACAGGCCTGTAAGGACTGCACCACCTGTGCCCTGGGAAAGAAAGGACCAGTGCCCAGAGAGATGAGACACATCCCATGGGCTAGTAACCCTGCCCAATGGTTGCGAGTCAACTATATAGAACCCATGCACCTTTCAGACAACTGTCACTTTGCCTTGACCTGCGCAGACACTGCAACTAGTTTGCTGCAAGCATGCCCATGCAAATGTGTGAACCAATGCTCCACTGTAAGAGGTCTCACCTGGCTCTGTGCCTCCTATGGCACCCCTACAGATATTGACAACAGCCAAGGAAACCACTTCACTGGGCACTGAGATGCAAGATTGGGCAGATATCAATGACATTGCCTGGCATTTCTATCTACCATATAAACCCATGGCTATCAGCCTGGCAGAGCAGATGAATGGACTCCTGAAGCAGGCCCTCTAATGGGAGACTCACACTTTACAGCAGTGGACCAAGAGACTCCCTGAAACCATCAGGAACATAAATGTGTATTAATGACAGGAGAGGACAAGTGCTTACCAAATGCTGACACAAGGCCCCCAATGTGCCACGAGGACCCAGGTAAAAGCTACAGAAGATGCTGCCTTGATGCCAGTGATACAACATGAGAATAACCTCCTTTTGCCCTTGCCACAGGACCTAGACAGTGGAGACCATTTAATACAGCTCCACCGGACCTGGCAAACAAGCCCTTGATGGTTTGGGATTTCTGCCCCATGGGGACTCAGGTTGGAGGCAGGGTTAAAGATTAGACCCTGAATACATCTTAATCTTCCTACTTTACTAAATATAATAAATCCTTCCTCAGGAGCTCTGGTAGCTTAGTGCCTAAGACACTTGACTGCTAACCAGAAGGCTGGCGGTTCAAACCCACCAGCCACTCCTCGGAAGGAAGCTTAGGCAATCTACTTCCATAGTAATGCTGCCTCAGAAACCCAAGGAGGGGTCGCTATGAGTCGAGTCCAACTTGACAGCACATAACAGCAACAACAACAGGGTTAAAGAAAAGAACATTTTTCTAGAGTTTATGGACATTTCCTATTCCTCCATGAGGTTACACTGGTCTCCCTAAATATGCTGGCTCTACTGGGGGGAAGGTATGGTATTGTAAGTTGGGACAGAAGCCACATCATGGTATTATATTATCTTCCACCTCCAACATTGCATGTGTCTTTTTAAATGGACAGTCTTTGCCATTATTAGAACCTTTAAAATTGTTGTCTTTTCACACTTAAAGTATTGTAGGTAATCTTCTTGTTTCCTCGGCATTGAGAGTAGCTAAGGTGTGAAACTAGACCAACTGTTGGGTGCACGGGGAGCTGCCTTTATCCTCTAGTACTGGACTCCCTTGGAAGTTTCTTCCCACCAATGATACCATCTGGTGTTGCTTGAACAAAGGAATAAACTCCTTGCCCACTGGATGGCCACATTTCCTGTATGGAATTATAGGTATAATTAGTATATGTCTTTTCTTGTGTTGAGGAATATATTGTATTTGTAGAATCTGGTTACAGAGCTCTAGCACCTAGGTCCAAGGGATTAATCAGAAGAGGGACTCACAGATTTTGAGGACCATTTAGGGGCAGTTGGGTGGGGTGTGTGGGGCACAGCCCTAAAGCCCCTCAGAATGGTTCCTGGACTCTATCTTGTTTGGTCAAGAGAAAAATTTGCTAACCTACCATTCCCTACCCATCCTGAAGGCCAGCAGAGATCTTTTGAAGAATAGTTACTATTCATTAAGCTGCTGACTGCACCATCTTATCAAAGTATAGCATAGGTGGTGGTCACAAGACACTGTTCAAGGCACTTTTAGCTGGGCACAGTGCCATTTTGTCTGGGAACAGACATGCAGCTCCCATCCCCAGCTTCTTGAACCCAGGCATCAAAATCCCTGGAAAGGGATCAGCGGTTACTTGAATGGGGCCTAGCCTGCCACCACTGGACCACTCACCATCTACAGACATCCATAAAGTCCCCTCCCTGCTCGTATCTTATAAACTCTTTGCTCTTATTTTGGCATCACTTTCTCTATGTAATAAATTTATTATATATCTGAGATGCCTCTGAGTAAGTTTTTTGGTCCCCTCATACCTACTCAAGAGGAGGTCTTAGCCTCCCTTGGCAATTCCCTGAACATCCACACAGTCAAATACTTTTGCATAGTCAATAAAATCCAAGTAAGTATCTTCCTGGTATTCTTTACTTGCAGCCAAAATCCATCTGACATCAGCAAAGATATCTCTCATTCCACACCCTCTTCTGAATACAGCTTCCTTTTCTGTAAGTTCCCTGTCAATATACAGCTACAACTATTTTTTTGAATAATCTTTAGCAAAATTTTACTTGCATGTGATGTTAATGATATTTTTCAATAATATACATATTCTGTTGGATCCCCTTTCTTTGGAATGGGTACAACTATAGATCTCTTCCAGTCAGTTGGCCAGCTAGCTGCATTCCAAATTTCTTGGCATAGAGGAGTAAGTGCCTTCAGCAGAGCATCCATTTGTTGAAACATCTCAATGGGTATTCCATCAATTCCTGAGCCTTGTTTTTCTCCAATTCTTTCAGTGCAGCTTTGGCTTTTTCTTTCAATAACATTGGTTCTTGGTCATATGCCACCTCCCTAAATGGATGAATATTGACCAGTTCTTTTTGGTACAGTCATTCTGTGTATTTCTTCTATCTTCTTTTGATGCTTCCTGCATCATCATTCAGTATATTCCCCATGAAATCTTTCAATATTGCAACCTGAGTTCTTCGGTTTCTTCAGTTCTTTCTTTTTTCTTTTTCTTTTCTTTTTTTTCTACAGTTACTTCTGAATAAAATTTATTATTATTATTATTATTATTTA
>NW_006922355.1:211191-218263 GCF_000298275.1 Orycteropus afer afer
GATTTTTAGGTTAATTCTTAAGTCCTACCACCACAGGAATCTGTGAGAGCGCTGTCACTTTAAATATCCAAAATAGTCAAGCCACTTTTTAAACCTACAAAATGGCGGCATCTTCCAGACTGGCAAGAGTCCACAGCTCAGCCCACCTTTCTCTTCACCTTCTCTGTTTGTTCCCCAGCCACTGTGCACAGTCTGTGCTGTCCCTGGCTAGCAGGGTGATTTTTAGGTTAATTCTTAGGTCCTACCACCACTCGGGAATCTCCAAGCCATCTGTGTCATCAGGGTCACTCAGGATTGCTGCCAGACTGCAGCTCCATATGTTTCCTTTTTTGGTATTTTCACACAAATTCTTCTGCTAGTTGGGGTTTAGTCCACTTCTATATTCTTCCCTTCAAGGCTCAGGGGTCCAAGATTATGTTCTCTGTCTGTGTTAATTGGTTTCCCTTTTCTTTGTTGAAGAGGGTCTGTGCAGTCCTTCTGCCTAGTCTGCCATCTTGCCGGAACTCGGTTTCTTCAGTTCTTTCAGCTTAAGAAATGCTGAGTGTGTTCTTCATTTTTGGTTGTCTAACTCCAGATTTTCACATTTCATTACAATAATTGGCTTTGTCTTCTGAGCTGCTCTTGGAAGTCTTCTGTTCAGTTATTTTATTTTGTCATTTCTTCCATTTGATTTAGCTAATCTCCATTCAAGAGCAAGTTTCAGACATTCATTTTGGTCTTTTCTTCTTTCCCATCTTTTTAGTGATCTTTTGTTTCCTTCATGTATGATGTTCTTGATGTTATCCCATGGCTTGTCTTGTTTTTGGTCATTGGTATTCAATGCATCAAATCTATTCTTCATTTTTTTTTTTTTTAAATTGAGGTGTTCTGGTTATCTAGTACTGCTCTGACAAGAATATACCACAAATGGGATGGCCTTAGCAAACAGGAGTTTATTCTCTGAACATCCACACAGATCCATATATGCTGCAACATATTCCTCATTTGGGCGCATTGCTTCAATCTATTTATAAGGTTATTCTAAAAGATGTTAGTTCTGACTGGGATCCAGAACAACAGAAGGTTATGCAACAGGTTAAGGCTGCCTTGTAAGCTGCTCTGCCACTTGGGCCGTATGATCCAGCTGATCCAATGGTGCTTGAAGTGTCTATGACAGATAAAGATGCTGTTTGGAGTCTTTGGCAGGTCCCTGTTGGTGAATCACAATGCAGACCCTTGGGATTTTGGAGCAAATCCCTGCCATCCTCTGAAGATAACTACTCTCATTTTGACAAACAGCTTTTGACTTGTTACTGGCTTTAGTAGAGCCTGAACACCTAACCATGGGCCACCAAGTCACTATGAGGCCTGAGCTACCAATCATGAACTGGGTGTTGTCTGACCCACAGAGTCATAAAGTCAGACATGTACAACAGCACTCCATCATTAGATGGAAATGGTATATAAGAGATTGGGCTGGAGCAGAATCTGAGGGCACAAGTAAGTTGCATGAGGTAGTGGTCCAAATGCCTATGGTCTCTACTCCATTCATATTACCTTCCCTCTCCCAGTCTGCACCTTCATGGGGAGTACCGTATGATCAATTGACTGAGGAAGAGAAAACTTGTGCCTGGTTTACTGATGGATCTACACAATATGCAGGCACCACTCAAAAGTGGACAGCAGCAGGACTGCAGCTCCTTTCTGAGATTTCCCTAAAGGACAGTGGTGAAGGGAAGTCCTCTCAGTGGGCAGAATTTCGAGCCATGCATCAGGCTGTTTGCTTTGCGTGGAAGGAGAAATGGCCAGATGTATGATTGTATATGTATTCACAGACTGTGGCCAACAGTTTGCTGGATAGTCTGGGACTTGGAAGGAGCATGATTGAAAAATTGTTGACAAGGATGTATGGGGAAGAGGTATGTGGATAGATCTCTCTGAATGGGCCAAAGGAGTAAAGCTATCTGTGTCTTGTGAATGCCCACCAAAAGGTGACCTTCCCGGCAGAGGAGGACTTTAATAATCAGGTAGATAGGATGACACATTCAGTGGAAACCAGTCATCCTTTTTCTCTAGTTACTCCTGTAATTGCTCAATGGGCTCAATCTGCCAACAGCAGACACTAACACTGAGTCTGTGATTATGGAAACATTCCTGGGTTTGATCAGCAACTTGGTGGCAAGTCGATTACATCAGACCACTTCCATCATGGAAAGGACTTTGTTTTGCTCTTCCTGGAATAGATACTTATTCTGGATATGGACTCACCTTCCCTGTATGCAATGTTCTGCCATAACTATCATCCATGGACTTACAGAATGCCTTATTCACCATAATGGTATCTCACACAGCATTACTTTGGATCAAAGGACTCACTTCATAGCAAATGAAGTGTGGCAATGGGCGTATGCTCACAGGATTCACGGGTCTTACCATATTCCCCGTCATCCTGAAGAAACTGACTTGACAGAAAATGGAATAGCCTACTGAAAACATAATTATGGTGCCAGCTAGGTGGCAATACCTTGAAGGGTTCGGACAACGCTCTCCAGGAAGCTGTATATGCTCTAAACCAGCATCTAATATATGGTATTTTTTCTCCAATAGCCAGGATTCACAGGTTCAGGAACCAAGGTGTGGAAATGGGTACAACTCACTATTACCCCTAGTGACCCATTCAAAAAATTTTGCTTCCTGTCCCTGTGACCCTATGCTCTGTGGGTCTGGAGGTTTAGTTTCAAAGGGTGGAACACTCCCACCTGGAGACACAGTACTGACTGCATTGAGCTGGAAGTTAAGAATGCCACCCAGCTATTTTGGCTTCCTCATGCCTCTGGTTCAACAGACAAAAAAGAGAGTGACAGTACTGTCTGGTGTGATAGATCCTGATTACCAAGGGGAAAATGGATTGATATTACATAATGGAGGTAAAGAAAAATGTCTTTGGAATACAGGAGATTCTTTAGGATGTCTTAGTACTATCTTGCCCTGTGATTAAAGTCAATGGAAAACTACAACAACCCAGTTGTGATATGACTACTAATGGCCCAGACCCTTCAGGAATGAAGGTTTGGGTCACCCCACCAGGCAAAGAACCATAACCAGCTGCAGTGTAGTAAATTAATTTGTATGGCTTTTCTACCCATAAGTCATTGTAAACTCAGTGGTGGAATGAGCAACAGAGAAACTCCTGACTGTAAATGTTATCCACATGGAGTATTTCTGTTGGGCGTGGCACAATACAATGTTCTGGGAGGTTTCCACTCTCTCTCAGGTGCTTAGAGTTCTGATGCTGTGATTGGCTAGTTTGACCATCCTGCCGGGCTCAAAAGGAGGCCTCCTAGAGGCAGAACTCTCTCTGACTGCTGGTTGAGGAAGACGTGCTGTAGAAAGAGACACGCACCCTGGAAAGAGACATGTGCTGCTGGGAAAGAGGTGCAAGAGACATGCATTGCTGAGTGAGACACTGAGGGACCAGCACTGCTAGGAAAGAGGCTGTGAGAGACTGTTGGCTGAGGGGCGGTGGGCCGGGAGAGAGACTGAGCGTTCTTCCTGGACTTGAATTGTAGTCTGGTGCTTCCCTAATAAACCTCATAATCTGTGAGTTCTGTGTGGCCACTGCAGCAAATTATTGAACCCAGGAGAGAGGTGGTGGTGTTTTGGGAGGAATGGTTGGAGAAAGGGCTGGAGAGAGGCAGCATGTCTGGCCTGGCAGGAATAGGCCTTGGGTTACTGCTGGTAATCCTGTCTTCCTCTTGTGGGATTAGAGGAGGTCAGAACACGGGCCTCCTTGACATTTTTGCACCAGCTGAGGTGCTTGCTGAGGGCAAGGGAAATATGGAATGGTGGAAGAAAGTAATTCCGAATACCAGCTATGAACATATTTATTCATTGTGTGCACATCAGATATCTTTGTTTTCTTTAGTTATGAAGTATAAAATATAAACAGGGTTAATGCATTTTTAGCTGTATGTGCATTAGTGTATCATGCTAGGTGCAAATGTGACTTTTTAATTGTCTTTATTTAGAGATTATATGTGGTTAAGGAGATGTGTACAACTGCCAAGTTGACAAGGGGTATACTGTGATAGTTGTGTTGTGTGTCAACTTAGCTGGACCATGATTATGAGTGGTTTAAGCAATTGTGATGTGGTTATTCCCATGATGAGATCTCATGTACATGCTTTGAGCAGCCAATCTGTTGAAAGGGAGTTTCTCTAGGGGTGTGGCCTGCTTCCAATACATATTTGGGCATCTTGGGAAAATCAAAGAACCCTCTGTAGATTTGGATTCTGTTCTGTTGTCTACAACTGTCCATGAGCAAACAATCCACCATTCTGTCTGGTAATCTTGGATTTGTCATCTGCTAAAGTCAACAGCCAGTATAGTGCCTGCACACCTTAAGCTTGTCAGCCCTTGCAGCTGAGTAAGTTAAAAAAAGCCTCCAGCTTGACGTTTGATCCAGGAACTTGGGACTTACTAGCCTCTGTTAATGTGTGAGTTGTTTTCCTAAGATAAATTTCTCTATATATATACATAAACTTTATTGGAGAACCCAGCCTAACACAGACAGCTACTGTACAAAGTCAATAAAAGATTTACTCACAGAAAGAAAAAATTACTTAAAAGTTTACACAGGGCGGTGGGAGAGGACAGAAAGTTAAATCACAAACTAAAGAGCAGGCACCATAAGAGGGAGGTCAGCACAAAATGATCAAAGTAAAGGAAAGCACTAGGAGGAGCACAAGAGTTAAAGGCAACAAAGGTGAATACTATTGCATACAAAATCTTGCAATAACTGTAACAATGGTCATCTATGAATGGATATATAGAGAGATATGCAATCTAAACAGGAGTAGGAAGACAAATGGGACTACAGCCACAAATATATATATACATCTGGCAGAGAAATTCTACATATGAATTTACATGTGCTGCTAATATATCCATTAATATACTAGCACATACAGGAAGCAAATTTACGAAAACTTTTTAGCCACAATCAAACAGCTTGAGGAAATGAGTTGCTGGGCCTGGGGACTTAGGACCATAGTCTTAGAGGAAATTAAACTCATTTGGCATAACATAGTCTATAAAGACAATGTTCTACATCTTACTTTAGTGAGTAGTGATTGGCATCTTAAAAGCTTGTGAACAGCCATCTAAGGTACGTTTTTTGGTCCAGAGCAGAGAATAGTTAAGTCCATCAAAAACACATTAAAACAATTAGTCCAAAGTGCTAACGGGCCATGCAAACCCCAGCCTCCATAACCCTGAAATCAGAACTAGATGATGCTTAGTTACCACTGCTGACCACTTTGAAAGGGATCAAAATAAGAGGTCTTGAATAGATTGTGAGAAAAATGTGGAACAAAACTCAAAATCATTAAAAAATACCAGGCCTACTGGTCTGATAGAGCCTAATGGAAATGCTGAGACTCCTTTCAAGGTGGAACTGAGCTCCACTTTCAGTCAAAGAATGTGTTGTTTTTAGGTGCCGTTGAGTCATCTCTGACTCATAATGACCCTATGCACAACAGAATGAAACACTGCCTGGTCCTGTGCCAGCCTCACAATCCTTGCTATACATGAGGCCATCATTGCAGCCACTGGGTTAATTCATGTCCTTGAAGGCCTTCCCTTTTTTTGTTGACCCTTCACTTTATCCTTCTGATGATATCCTTCTCCAGGTAATGGTCCCTTTTTCCTTCTGACAACCTGACCAAAGTAGGTCAGACAAAGTCTGGTCATTTTTGCTTCCAAGAAGCATTCTGGTTGAAATTCTTTTTATTTTTTTTTTTAAATATGACTTTTTTTAAAATTGTGATTTGGGTGAAGATTAACAAAGCAAATTCACTTTCCATACAGCACTTCACATATACTTTGTCTCATGACATTGACCACGGTTTACCACAATGCAACAGCTCCCCTCCCACTTCCTCCCCACAGTTACCTCTTCCCCGTGTCCATCCCTCCACAGACTACTGCCCCCTGACCTGTCTCCCTGTGCATAAGCAGCCCTTCTTTCTCCCATGATTGTTCTCTCCAAGGAGAGTATCTACTTGAGGTAAATGTTCAACTCATATGCCTGTCTTTTGTTTGGTTGGAAACCACAGGTGTGGGTTCAATTCCAGACATGAAGGGCAGTTAGTGGCCATAGTTTCAGTGGATCCACCAGGCTCTATTGGACCAGCAAACCTGGTCCCCCGCCTTTTTTCCCTCCAAATGATTTTGAATTTTGTTCCACATTGTTCTCCCTCACTATCAAGGATCTTCTACATAGATCCCCTTCCAAGTGGATGACAGTGGTAGCCGGGCACCATCTAGTTCTTCAGGTCTCATAGTTGTATAGGCTGCAGACTGGATGGTGTACCAGTCACTAGGACTAATTGTTTCCATGAATTTTGGTTTTCTTCATTCTTTGTTCTGGATGAAGAGAGACCCATCATTGCATCCAGATGGTAGCTTGCTATTGAGCTTGAAGTCCTCTGCGACTATGGTCTCAAGCTCACAAGTTCAACTACTCGGTCCCTCTGGGTAGCTGGCTGTGACCAAATAGTGACCACAACCTTGCCCCTTGTTGGCTCTACTATACACCTGGGAATTCTGATCATTCACATAAACTTATAGGACAATTGTCTGCCAACCCTATATATGTTCTTGGATACAGTCCCCATTCCATTGTTGTTGTTGTTGTTATTTGCCGTCGAGTCAGCCCTGACTCATAGCGACCCCACCTTGGGTTTTCGAGGCAGTGTCACTATGGAAGTAGGATTGCCCAACCTTCCTTCCGAGGAGTGGCTGGTGGGTTTGAACCACCCGTACCTAATCTTTCAGCCTGTCCACCCATCTATCCACCCATATAACCATGTTTGCTTTCACTGACAACGCAGTACTGCATGTGCAAAAGGGTTCATATTTGTTGTCTGTACCTCCCATGTACCTCTCTATGTCTTTCTCATCCTCAATGCCACCAAATTGATCACTCACATTTGGTACATTGCCCTTCTCTTTACCCAAATCAATACTTATCTCTATCTATCTAACAGTGTCCTCCCCTCCCCTCCCACCCCTGGTAACCAACAAAGAAAAT